>NC_092821.1:97152459-97419959 GCF_023375885.2 Dermacentor andersoni
ATGGATATCATACGATCGGGCTTCGAAGGAGTTCTGTGATAGTACCCACGAAGGGTACGCTAGACCACGTGGTGAAGGATGTCACGTGACCATGCGTAACTTTCGGAAGCTCACATGTGATTCACAAACACAGTGAGATGGGTGTCAAAGGAACGGGAATCGCAAGAGCTATGCGATGGTACACACGTAGCGAACGTCAAATCACGTAGGAGACCCTGCCCCGTGACCTCACGTATCTTTCGCTGGTCCATGCGTTATCCTCAACCATACTGACGTGGATATGAAACGATCGGGGTTCGAACAAAGTCTGCGATGGTACGCACTTCACCTACTTCAGACCACGTGGAAAAGAGTCATGTGACATCACGTAACTTTAGCCAGACCATGGGTAATTGCCAACCATGCTGACATGGATATCAAACGATCGGGCTTCGAACAAGGTCTGCGATGGTACGCACTTCGCGTACTTCAGACCACGTGAGAAAGTGTCACGTGACATCACGTAACTTTAGCCAGACCATGGGTAATTACCAACCACGCCGACATGGATAGCAAACGAACGGGAAAATTGAAAGCTATGCGAAGGTGTAAACGTAGGTAACGTCAAATCACGTGGGAAAAGTGTCACGTGATATCACGTATCTTTCTCTAGCCTATGCATGATTCCCACCATACTGACATGGGTATCAAACGATCGGGCTTAGAACAAGGTCTGCGATGGCACGCACTTCAGACCACGTGGAAAAAAGTCACGTGACATCACGTAACTTTAGCCAGACCATGGGTAATTACCAACCATGCCGACATGGATATAAAATGAACGGCAAAATAATAAGCTTCGCGGTGGTACCCACATAGCGAACCTCAGACCAGCTGGCGAAGGGTAGCTGGCGAAGTGGCCGGGGTCAGCGCAATGCTCGCACCATGCCCTGGAGACACCACCTGGCTGATCATGGTAATCTCGGTACCAGGTAAGTATGCCTTGTGGCGGTCTGGCTTCGCCAGCCCTACCTTCTGGCCTCACTGAGATTCTCTGGCTACAGAGAAACTACTCGAGTAACATTTCCAAAAAAGCAAGATTGCTAGTATATATTTATAGTGAACTTACGCATTCTGCTTCTCCACATGTCCTTTAAGTAGGTAGATTGTATATTTGCCGAAATAAGTTATCAAAGCATAAAATTTGCACATTCTATTAGCATTGTCAACGTTTGGGTCAAGTTTCACATGGCGGCCTGGTGGTGGCACAGCTTGCCACCAATTTGGCGTAACGCTGTAGGCGCACTCACTCACGCGCTCATATATATATATATATATATATATATATATATATATATATATATATATATATATATATATATATATATATATACGTGTCTGTGTGTTTGTGTGTATGTGAGTGAGTGAACGAAAAGGGAACTGGGGGCCCCAGTATTCTTTAATTGTTAATCAAAGCCAAGAGAAAATGAGAAGTCAAGGAAAGCATAGATTAAATCAGCTGCTGTAGTTGCAATTGAAATCCATAAAGGAGTATACAACAACGTCACGGCACAATAGATTTCATGGTTTCACACCTACCTGCCTACGAAAGTGGACAAAATTCATATGTGTCTGGTATGACACAGCCGTCATAAGGCTCAACTAAACGAATGAAAATTCACTGGTAACCAAACAAACCAAGGTGAACCTTCACTGTTCACGAGCAGGTAGCTTCACGCTCAGATGCCTCATGAAGCAGTGTGCTAGCTGTGCCAAGAAGTCGAACAAGGGTGGTGACCTTCGGGTAGCCTAAAGAAACCAAGGTGAACCTTCACCATTCACGAGCAGGTAGCTTCACGCTCAGATGCCTCATGAAGCAGTGTGCTAGCTGTGCCAAGAAGTCGAACAAGGGTGGTGACCTTCGGGTAGCCTAAAGAAACCAAGGTGAACCTTCACCATTCACAAGCAGGTAGCTTCACGCTCAGATGGCTCATGAAGCAGTGTGCTAGCTGTGCCAAGAAGTCGAACAAGGGTGGTGACCTTCGGGTAGCCTAAAGAAACCAAGGTGAACCTTCACCATTCACAAGCAGGTAGCTTCACGCTCAGATGGCTCATGAAGCAGTGTGCTAGCTGTGCCAAGAAGTCGAACAAGGGTGGTGACCTTCGGGTAGCCTAAAGAAACCAAGGTGAACCTTCACCATTCACGAGCAGGTAGCTTCACGCTCAGATGGCTCATGAAGCAGTGTGCTAGCTGTGCCAAGAAGTCGAACAAGGGTGGTGACCTTCGGGTAGCCTAAAGAAACCAAGGTGAACCTTCACCATTCACAAGCAGGTAGCTTCACGCTCAGATGGCTCATGAAGCAGTGTGCTAGCTGTGCCAAGAAGTCGAACAAGGGTGGTGACCTTCCGGTAGCCTAAAGAAACCAAGGTGAACCTTCACCATTCACAAGCAGGTAGCTTCACGCTCAGATGGCTCATGAAGCAGTGTGCTAGCTGTGCCAAGAAGTCGAACAAGGGTGGTGACCTTCCGGTAGCCTAAAGAAACCAAGGTGAACCTTGGTTTCTTTAGGACAAAGTGGACAAAATTCATATGTGTCTGGTATGACACAGCCGTCATAAGGCACAACTAAACGAATGAAAATTCACTGGTAACCAAACAAACCAAGGTGAACCTTCACTGTTCACGAGCAGGTAGCTTCACGCTCAGATGCCTCATGAAGCAGTCTGCTAGCTGTGCCAAGAAGTCGAACAAGGGTGGTGACCGTCAGGTGCCGTGACTCGGGGAAATGCATCTATAGGTCTACGACAATACCTACTTTCATGTTTTTGACCATGCCACATCCCCCCCATCCCCCCAGCAGCTGTCCTTAGCTGCTCTGTCCTGTCCTTAGCCCTTAAGGAACAATTGGGGTGCCGGGCCACATCGGGACCCCCCGTGACACATATTCAGTATCAAGATTATAGGGCTGTTGGAATCGCACCGCTGGCACGAGTTGTTGGAACCTCAGTGCTGACGCCCGTTATTGCAAATGGGTCGCAAGCCCCAAGGGTAGCGTTGGCCTGGCGGCCTGGGGCACTGGAAGCATCCGAAGGTCCCGGCAAAGCATGAGTCGACTGGTAACAGAACAACTTGTTTATTCTAACATCGCAAAAGAGCGGGCGGTCAGGTCGACCGAAGTGGAGAGACGGGAGAGCACGTAACTCAACGGAAGAAATCGGAGCCTCTCTCCTGGCGTCCGGGGGCAGCTGCTCTTATACTCTCGGCGTCGCGGGCAAGAAGGAAGGTCACGGGATGAGACCACGTGACGGCGGAGCACGGACGAGCTGAGAGACATGTTGAGACGAGTGTAGCGACGCGTCCGCCAACTCGGCGCCGATCAGACCTCCTCGCTTCACACTTGGGGAGCTCCTCTCCCCGGCTGCCGCACTTTGACAAGCGTGGGCACACACACGCACACACGAAGACACGTGGCACTGAAACACGCCTGGACGCGCTTGGCGGGGAGGCTTTGCGGGAGCTCCGAACGGGCCAAAATGTCCGCCGCTTTGAACGAAGCCCCGGCGTCCGTTGCATCCGCGCCGGCTATACCGCGCGTCGTAGGCGAAACGTAACAGACCGCCCCGCCGGGGGAAGGAGATCCCGATGGTCAGGGGACTGCATCCGCTGTCCGGAGGGATGTCGCTCGATGATGCTCATAACCGAAGTCGGGCGTCCTTCGGCGTTTCTTGAGCGCAGCGCACAGAGAAGGCCTCGTTCTCACGTTCAGGTTCACCCAGGACACTGCAAAGTGACTTCGGGAGAGTTGACATTTTTGTTCTCGTTCCCGGCAAGCGTTAGAACTACGCCGAAACTCAACCGCTCAGTCAGCAAGCACGAAACAACCTTCACCAAGTCCTGCCAGGCTCTTTCCCCTTTTATACCACTGCCTAGTTCCTTACAGTAGTCTAGCAGCACTCAGAACGCGTCCACAAATCGGAAAATTGCACTAGAAAGCACATCATCACTTTGAAACACTACACAAAAGCAATATGTTAAAAATCCTGCCTCAGGAAGAAAAACATCAGTAACAAATAACTTTGAGGCTGATTCTTACGTTAGGGGCTTCGACTTAAGCCATCGGCGTTACCGTTGAGACTCCCCTTTTTGTAACGCACCTCAAAGGAATATTGTTGCAAAGCGAGGCTCCAGCGCAGGAGGCGGCCATTTGTGGAAGAGATGATCTGCAGCCATTGGAGAGGGCAGTGATCCGTCTCGAAGCATGCGAAGCGGAGATCGTAGCGAGCGACCGTACACTAGCTCAGCTGGCGAAAACCCCGTAGCCGCATGCGGCGCGGTCCTTAATGCAAAATTCACCCCAGGCAGACACAGCTCCCAGTCAGTTTGTTGTGCAAACCACAATGCTCTCCACACGCGCTTCATGATGGAGTGGAGCTTTTCAACGGAATTCGACTGTGGGTGGTACACTGAGCTGTGTAACAGCTTTACCCCACACCTTTCGAGAAAAGTTGTCGTCAAAGCGCTAGTAAACACTGTGCCCTGATCTGATTGGATTTCCGCAGGAAAACCAACTCGCGCAAATATGGACAGTAGTGCATTGACTATCTCAACTGAGCTGAGTTCCTTAAGCGGTACTGCTTCAGGGAACTTTGTCGCTGGGCAGATCACAGTCAAAATGTGTCTGTACCCCGTGGTTGTTACCGGCAGAGGTCCCACTGTATCAATAACGAGCCGTCTAAAAGGCTCCGTAATGATAGGTACCAACTTCAACGGCGCCCTCGATTTGTCCCCTGGTTTGCCCACCCGCTGACAGGTGTCGCATGTCTTCACAAAGTGGTCTGCGTCCCGAAAACACCCTGGCCAATAGTACTCTTGCAAGAGACGGTCCTTAGTTTTCTTAACTCCTAGGTGTCCGGACCACGAACCACCATGCGACAAGTGCAACAGATCCTGACGGTAGCACTGAGGCACGATCAGCTGATCGAACTCCACTCCCCTGCGGTCTAGATACTTCCGGTACAGGACCCCACCTCTTTCCACAAAGCGAGCATTTTTCTTGGCGATACCTTCCTTGACAATGCAGCGTATGTTTTCTAGGCTGCCATCCTTCTTTTGCTCGGCTATCAAAGCCGACCGGCTGACTTTTAGCAACCTATTAAGTCCGTCTGACGTAGGCGCGATGAGCAAATCTGCAGATAGCTCTTCTAACTTTCCCGTGTCGGGCATTTCCTCTCCAGTATCTGGTGCCTTTAACGCTACAGGCTCAATTTTATTCAGTTCGGGCGTGCTCTGAATATCAGCTTGCTGCGCCTCTGACCCTTTCTCATTGTTCGACAACGTCGGCCCCGCAACTACCGCCTTTGCAGCGAGCTCCCCAACCTTCGATCTGGTTAAGGCCTGAACGCAAGCCTCACCAAACAAAAGCCCCTTCTCGCGCAGGAGGTGATCGGACCTGTTCGAAAATAGGTACGGGTACTGGGGGGGCAGCATAGATGACACTGCGGCCTCCGTCTCAAGCGCTCCGAAAGGTCCTTCAATAAGCACTTTTGCTACGGGCAGACACACGCCATGAGCTTCCACGGCTTGCTTGATCCATGCGCACTCGCCCGTGAACATATCGGGTTCTACGTAGGAGGGGTGAACTACATCCATTGTAGCTGCGGAATCGCGAAGCACTCGGCACTCTTTCCCGTACACGAGGAGGTCTCGCATGTAAGGCTCGAGAAGCTTCATGTTCTCGTCAGTGCTGCATAATGACAAAAACACGACTTTTGTTTTTGTTTCTGGACACTGCGCCGAAAAGTGACCCGGCTTCTGGCACGTATAACACACGCGCGCTTGCCTCGCCTCGAACCGCTTTCTGCGTTCGGCTTCGGCTGCCGCCGTCTCCTTAGGTTCGGTCGGACACTGCGCCGAAAAGTGACCCGGCTTCTGGCACGTATAACACACGCGCGCTTGCCTCGTCTCGAACCGTTTTCTCATGGGTGTGAACTTTGGCCTCTCAAACTTGGAGCCAAATTCACCCTTTTGACCGTCCTTAGCTCCGCGAGCCCGACGCGTCACAAACTCCTCGGCTAGCTCAGCGGCTCTAGCCACCGTACTAACGTCTGGCCTATCCAAGACCCAGTACCGCACGTTCTCAGGTAACCGACTATAAAACTGTTCCAGCCCGAAACACTGCAGAACTTTCTCGTGGTCACCAAACGCTTTCTCTTCTTTGAGCCACTCCTGCATGTTTGACATTAGCCTGTAGGCAAACTCTGTATACGACTCACTTCTGCCTTTCTCATTTTCCCGAAACTTCCGACGGAAAGCCTCCGCTGACAGCCTGTACTTTTTTAGCAGACTCGATTTCACTTTGTCGAAATCCTCTGCCTCCTCTCTCTTCAAGCGAGCGACTACGTCGGCCGCCTCGCCGGGTAACAAAGTGAGCAAGCGCTGTGGCCACGTTTCCCGAGAGAACCCCTGCTTCTCGCACGTTCGCTCAAAGTTAACCAGGAATAAACCAATGTCCTCTCCAAGCTTAAACGGCCGCATCAGGTCAGTCATTTTGAACGATACTCGTTCTCCTGCACCGTGTGCCTCACTTCCATTACGAGCGCGTTCCATCTCTAACTCGAGACGCTTCATTTCCAAAGCGTGTTGACGGTCACGCTCTCTTTCTTTCTCTTGTTGCTCTCGTTCTATCTGTTCTTTACGTTCACGCTCATCTTTCTCTTTCTGTTCTTTAAGTTCACGCTCCTGTCTTTTTGCCGTCTCCCTCTCCTCAATGGTCTCAAGGCATTCCGACAGCTCGTCATCCTCAGCTTCTAACTCAAGAATAGCCCTTAGTAGTTCCGGTTTTCTGAGTTTGTCTGAGACATCCAGACCCAACTCTCTTGCAAGCTCCAGCAATTTCGGTTTGCGCAACGACTTCAAATCCATGGCTGCTCTGAATGCTGCTTTCTCTACTGCCTACTATTGTCTTGCCGCAAACTAACCCGGCAGCAACGACAACCACAATTACCAGCTCTGTTTCTGACACTAACAAAAGCCTGGCAAAACTCAGAAGAAGAAAGTCCCGCACTCACCAAACCTCGCAGCCAAGAATTCAGCGCAGTCGTTCCGCTGCAGGCAACCAGTCATCACACAGGGCTCGTTGCACTGCTCCCGGATGGTCGTTGTGCTGCTCAGCATACAGTCAACCGCATATCTTCGCTGCTGGCCTCCGTTGTCGCGATCTCACCGCTACCAGCCAGTTGTTGTAATCGCACCGCTGGCACGAGTTGTTGGAACCTCAGTGCTGACGCCCGTTATTGCAAATGGGTCGCAAGCCCCAAGGGTAGCGTTGGCCTGGCGGCCTGGGGCACTGGAAGCATCCGAAGGTCCCGGCAAAGCATGAGTCGACTGGTAACAGAACAACTTGTTTATTCTAACATCGCAAAAGAGCGGGCGGTCAGGTCGACCGAAGTGGAGAGACGGGAGAGCACGTAACTCAACGGAAGAAATCGGAGCCTCTCTCCTGGCGTCCGGGGGCAGCTGCTCTTATACTCTCGGCGTCGCGGGCAAGAAGGAAGGTCACGGGATGAGACCACGTGACGGCGGAGCACGGACGAGCTGAGAGACATGTTGAGACGAGTGTAGTGACGCATCCGCCAACTCGGCGCCGATCAGACCTCCTCGCTTCACACTTGGGGAGCTCCTCTCCCCGGCTGCCGCGCTTTGACAAGCGTGGGCACACACACGCACACACGAAGACACGTGGCACTGAAACACGCCTGGACGCGCTTGGCGGGGAGGCTTTGCGGGAGCTCCGAACGGGCCAAAATGTCCGCCGCTTTGAACGAAGCCCCGGCGTCCGTTGCATCCGCGCCGGCTATACCGCGCGTCGTAGGCGAAACGTAACAGGGCCCATCTAGGTTTATTTTCTTCCTCTGCTTTTTATGTTGGTCCTAACGAGTAATTGACAGACAAGTGTTTTCAGAAAATTAATTGGGCCTGTTGGATTTTTTTTTAATGTGTGTCCCAAAACACACTTGGAAACACATCCAATTCGTCAAATGGCTTGAGCAACTTTTTTTTTTTTTTTTTACTGGGTCTTCTTCAAAACGCGCAATAGTCTGTTGAAGTGTGATTGCAAAACGTACGTAGCTAGTAGAGATCAGCGGCACACCTATGGGCATAGCCTAAAGCCCCTCCGTACTACCACCGCTGTAAGCTGACGAAGGGGCTTTAGCTGCAGCTATGCAGCTATCTGCAAAATGCGTCGTGTGACATCGATGCTTGCCGTAGGTGGGGTATCTGCGTTATTGCTGTCATTAATATTATTAGTGTTGAAGAAGTCCGAAACGAGGCGAGACGGGAATGAATCTACATGCCGCAAAGTGCTTTGTATGAAGCAAATAATACCAGAATTAAAACACGCTGAAAACACGTTTGACAGCGATGTTTCGCTGTCAAACGCTTAGCTCTGTGACGCATCCGTGGCCGTAGTGCACTGTCGTTTGTCAACGTTACGCTGCCTCTTCAGCCGGCTACATGAGGCGGCACCACTTCTAAAGCGACGTTGCTAGCTCGCGTGATCCCGGCAGCCTGATTCTAGTAGCTGGTTGCATTTGTTTCGTTCCCCTATTTCTTGAGCGTAGTGTCGGTCATCTCTCAAATTTCGCCGTTAGCGCAGCATCGAGTGCTCCTATACGGCCCGGTTTTGCTTGAGTTGCGGCGTCCTTTCACTGACAGTACAAAACTTAATCGTCAAACATAATACTGCGAATTAAAATTCCCCATGATGTGGAAGCATATATATACGAGTTGCCATCGACGGGTGCTTTAAGAAATTAACTGCGATATTTGTTGAGGAAGGAATTTCAGCCAACGATGAAACTAGAGAAACTGTAGAGTTCATTAGTGAAACCATGCAAGTGCTACAATGTGCCACATGCAGGCAACGGAGGTTCAACTCAGCCTATCCAAGCGTTACGCAGTCCGCAAAGCATGCCGCACGCCGACTATATAAACAAAAGAGAAATGAGTGCCGGCCCCAATACGATCGCTATTTTTGCCATCAACCTAAAACACAGGAGGAGACGAGCGCGTAGTACCTCGTACTTGCAAATCGAGTTTTTCCTTTCCTTTCGGTTTCGCCGCCTGCCCCTGCTCCCTGCTCATGCTTTCTCATGCCTGCTCCCACATGCGAAACTGTCCACGCTGGCGGCGCGCAAATCGGCGGCCGCTTTCCCTCTCTCCACCAACAGAAACATGGCTGACCCGTGATCTGTTGGCTGCGCTCGCGCGTCGCGGCGTTCTTTCGGCGCCGTGTCGAACAAATTGCCGCTTCCCTCCGCTTGCATTACAAGGAACACGGCCATGGAAGGTGTGCTGTGGAAGTGGACCAATTACTGGAACGGTTGGCAGCCTCGATGGTTCATCCTGGACAAGGGTATCCTGACGTACTACAAGTCCCAGGACGAGGTGGGTCTCCTTGAGCGGCCGTCGGCAGAGCGCCGGAAACCGAAGCCGCGCTGTTTCGCTGTCAAACGCTTAGCTCTGTCACGCCTCCGTGGCCATAGTGTCCTGTCATCTGTCAACGTTACGCCGCCCTTTAAGCCGGCTGCATGAGGCAGCACAGCACCACTTCTAAAGCGACGCTGCTGGCCCGCGTGATCCCGGCAGCGTGATTCTAATTCGCGCATCCAGAGAAGCTGGTTGTATTAGTTTCGTTCCCCTCTCTCTCGAGCGTCGTGCCGGTCGTCTCTCAAATTTCGCCGTTAGCGCAGCATGGAGTGCGCCTACGGCCCCGTTTTGCTTGAGTTGCGGTGTCCTTTCATTGACAGCGCAAAACTTATCGCCAAACATATGTCAACGTCGTAGCGCTCGACAGATGTGGATCGCCGATTTGGCTACTCGGAAATTTAGACATGTTAGTTAGCACCGTTAACAAACTGTGGCTGGAACGCATAGCCCGCGTGCTCGCGCTTTGTGAAAGAACGTGGCGTAAGGTGCCGAATGTTCTTTTTAGCGCACTTCGAAACTGGCATGTTGGCAGGAAATTAAATTTGTTTAGACGCCGTGCGATTGCTGTGGCGCATTGCAACGACTGCTTGGTCGCCCAACATGTGTGAGCCTCGTAGTCATAGAAACGAGAGATGTTTATCAAGCGCTGGATTAGCTATTGCGAGAAAAAAAAAAGGCGTTTCCAATCTTGCATAGCTGCGCTTTTGAGAAACAGCCAGTTTAGGACTGGTTAGCGAGCTAGCACCTACGATTGGGTAGGAACGCGATGCAGGAAATGAGAAATCCGCTTAGTGGATGTCACAACCAGTTACAAAAGGAAAACATGTTTGCCATCGCTTCTATCGCTTCCATTAATTTCCATTAGAAACTAATTGTGAAAACATGTTTACAGGAAACACTGTTTGTTTCCTTGTATGTGGAAACATTCAGAGCTTGCTCTTTGCAGATATGAGAGTTGCCCTGCTAGAAAGATAAGCCATTGTTGTCACTGATAAGCCTCCATCCCACCTTGGCAGGTTGATCTCTACTATCGCCTTTGCTTTTGCTTGTCATGGCTTGACATAAATGTAGGTCTTACACCGATATGTGTTTTACGGACTTTCCGGGCTGTATCTGAGGTGTTGCCTCAGGTCATTGTATATCGTTAGTAAGGCCAACTAGCGCTGAAACTTCACTTGTCAACAGCAGTGCCATGACACAGACTACTGAGTTTAGGAAACGCTTTTGAATAGCACATATTGGGATTCTGCATCGGTGACTTCATCGCTCATGTTGAGGCACACGTGTCCAGCTCCTGAGCTGACTGGGCACCAGCGTGCTAGGACATAACAGCGCACGCACTCCTCATAATGTGCATGGCCATGGACAGACCCTGGCTGGGCATATCGGGCTAGAGCAAAAGTTGGTATAGGCACATGTCTGTTGCCGTTTTAAATATTGTACCATTTTCATGGCCTGTGTACCATACGGCGGCAGCATGTTTTAATTGCACACTCGAACTGCCATAGCACTCCCTGACCAGCACCAGTTCCCCATATGCTGTTATAGCAGCTCCTTGGTATAGAGCAGTCCTATGATCACATATCAACCACTAAAAAAAATTGTCAGAACCCGCCTCATGATGAATGTCGACGGTAATGCAGTTAGCATTGAAGCAATGCAGTGGCACTCCGTATTACCACCGCTGACAGGCGTCATGTATGAGGCGTGTGGTAGATTCTGCATCCTCTTCGAGCTCCCACTGTTGCTTGTGGCAGTGGCCAGTTTGGCCTAAGTATACGTAGCACAACTGACCAGAACCTTGTCGATTACTTCTGGCACACAACAGATGAATGTGATGATGTGTAATGCTAATCGCATTAACATAGACAGTCATCTTCCTCTTCGAGCTCACACTGCTGCTCGCGGACTCAACCAGCAGTGACCCACGTTGGCATCGAAGAGGTTCATTGAAGAGTGGCACGTACCCCAGTACTCCAAGTTGCTCCTTCGGTTGGCTTTGAACTCGGTTGCATCAGCACAAAAGCCTATTAGACCACGTACTACCCAGTGGCTCATGTTGGTGGGAAAACAATTTGGCGTGGACAAACGGACCGACAAAAACATACCGTAAACTTGGTGAAGTTGCCAAAGAATGCTGATCACATCAACAAAGACTGCTTAAAGATTTTCGGAAAAAAGGTACTCTTTGGGAGCAAGCAAAAGTCATAGTCCTTGTGAGATGATTATTCCCATATGTCTGCTAATGTTTCTGCAGCTGACATTGCACAGAAGAGCCTGAGCCTCCTCTGGCTAAAATGTAGTAGCTGTTGCTGTTACTGCTTGTTACATTCGACAAACCTGCAAAGTTATTCTTTTTTTTATCCCTCTTTGATTGTTTGCTGCTCCCTTTCACACCAGCAAAGATTTTCTTTTTTTTTATTAGGCGAGGTTTAATGTTCCCAAATAACACAAGAGGTAGGAGAACCACCACACTTATGGGGCTCTTTAACATTCTCCCAAAATGTGGTGGATGAGTGTTCTTGCATTCTACATCCATCAAAATGTGGCTGATCTGCTTATAATTGCTGAACAGGTTACTCTGTTGGCAAACTCCAAGTTGATAAATCACTCTTCCACATTTTTTGTGCTGCTGAAACGGCTCATGCAGGCAGTAGTACTGTAAGTGACCATTGTAAAAACTTTATTATTTTCCCCGTGAAATCTCGCCACCGCTTCTGCTTGTACTCCTTTAGGACTACTGCACTAAATTTCATATAAAGAATGCAGCAAGCACCCATATCTCCAGGGCTCTGTTCTGGGCACACCATTATTCTTAATATGCATAAATAATTTACCACACTCTAGCCTCTTCTATATGTATATATGTGGGTGATACTGCAATAAAGACCACTGATAAATCTCTCGAGTCATCAGTTGCTAAATTAAACACGTACCTGGTAAACATACCAAGTCATGGCTGTAAAAAAACAGGTTGCAGTTTAATCTCAAGTTTGTAGTCTTTAGCTCTCACCGAAGGCAACCAATTCATATTCTGTGTATCTCATGTAGATCACGTTTAATTGAAGATGACAGTGCTGCACATTTGTAGCTGCTGGACTTGAATCTTGTATGATTGATGTCCTGCAAGACAGGTTTAGTATGACAATGAGCATATATCGCGCATGGTTTACACTAAGCTCCTGGAAATGAGGTGAAACTATTGTGATTAATTATTTCGTATAAGTTAGTCCAAAATCACTTCTCCTGTCAGTGTCTACAGCAGCTGTAGCGTTCTTTGTGGCACACCCCAACTTCCATAATACATCTGTTTTCATGTTAAATCAACTTCAACCTCTAATGCTATAACGCATGTTTTAACCCAACAAAATGCCTTGTGTGATGATCTCGGCATTTCTAATCCCCATGTGTGCTCTTTGACTGATTTCTATTTTTGTCCTTAATCAAAATGTTGTTGTTGTTGTTGCTGTTGTTGTTGTATACCATTTGTTCAGATGTCGTGCTTCATTTTCTTTTTGCCTTTGTCAATTCACAAGTGCACCTTTACCGAGGCTCATAATTGAATATGGGCACTTCAGAAATAAACAAATTGAATTGATTGTAATTTGAAGTATCGCAGTCACATCAAATAGGATAGAAAAGAATATAGTATATGGCAGGCGCATCAATACAGCTCACCTTTCTTTTAATGAATCTGTGCCTATCCATCTCTATTACTCCTTTATTAACTTATATTAATTGAAGTACATTCTACTGGGGAAATACATAAAGCGCATACCTAATGTTGTTGTAAACTTTGCAAAATGACCCTATAAGTTGCTTACATGTAGCACATTGCGTACTAATGGCAAACAAGTTCTTCGTGACAATAATATTCTCACTGTTGACCAGCTAGTTGATTAAAATGTTGGCATACTTAAGTTCAAATTTCTCCATAATAAAGTTCCCATTATATTATACTCAGCAGCATATCTGGACAATTGTAACAATACAAAGTTTGCTTCCCTCGCCAAAAGTACCTGGCTGTGGTGAACAGTTCTCTTTTAAGCTATTTCATTTTGGGACAAAATACAATCTCCAGTAAGATCGTCTCGGTGTACTGACTCACTTAAGATGCCTTTGAAGAAATATTTAAGGATAGAGGGAGAACTAATTAAGCTGTTTTCGCTTGCTCTATTGGCGTGAAGTGTATTTTTCTGTCTCCTGTAGTATTATTTTTATAAAGTAATATTATTATTTTTATAAATTACACATTTGTATCATTTTTCTTGCATTGTTGCTTTAATATCCGTCTTTTTTTTTTAATATGTCCACCACTACTTGTTATAGAGCCAAGTTTCTTTTAATGTTATGCTTTGCCCATTTATGTGTTAATATGTTTTGTTGTTGCAATTTAATACTTCTCATATGTTTAACATTACAAGAGGTCCCCATACAGCCACTGGCTGTGGAACCTCCTCTTGTATAAAAGATGTATAAATGTTTGTACATCTATAGCAACAACAATTCGAATTCTGCATTGAGTGATGAGGTTGTGGATTCAATTCCTGGCCGCTGTAGCTGTGTTTGTATAGGGCAAGATGCAAAGGGCACTTGCATACCAAGCTTTGGCAGTATGTTAAAGAAAGTCCGAGGTGATCAAGTATAATCTGGAGCCTTGCACTACGACATTTATTGTTACCTCTGCTTTGGGATGTCAAAACCAGTCAGTCAGTCAAGGTGTTGCTCATGCAGTGTACTTGAGGACTTGGCTCATATATTTTGTAGGCGCTTGACAGCCTCAAGGACTGTCTTGGAGTTCTTTAGACCTTCATCACAATGTATGCCTTGAACCGAAAATGTTTTGGGCCTTTTGATAGCACTGCTTTTCTTTTGACCATGCAGTGTGCCACTAGCCTTAAACTCCCTGTAGTATCCAGTTTACGTTTCCTTTTGTTGTGAAATTTTTACTAACTTTCGCTTCGTCAGTCATGCTTTTCATTTGTATTCATCTCTCACCCTAATAGTAGACATGCCTTGTAGAGGCTTATACAGTTTGCATATCTGTGTATTTTGTAAGCATGTTCTTTTAAATTTTTACTCTTCTCTCATGGTTAGTCATACTTCTCGTATTTCTCCATCTGCCTATAATCATCAAGAATAGTGTGCCAGGCATATGGCTACGCGAATCCCATGATCTTGTTCTGCGAGTGAGACGTGCAGTAATATTCACCATTTCCCCCCCTTTCTCCACACCAGGTGAATCAGGGCTGCAAGGGCTCGGTAAAGATTTCAGCATGCGAGATTGTGGTGCACCCAACGGACAACCGGCGGCTGGATCTGGTGATTCCGTCGGAGCAGCACTTCTACCTGCGGGCGCCCACACCGTCCGAGCGGCAGCAGTGGCTTGTGGCGCTGGGCAGCTCCAAAGCAGCTACAGCGGCAGCCAGTAGCCATGCAGCACAGCCGCCCCGGCTCGGAGGAGGCGGAGGTGACCCCGAGGGCAGCCTGCGGGCCAAAAAGGCCGAGCTGCGGCTCTACTGTGACCTCCTCATGCAGCAGGTACCCAATGAAAGAATTCTCACCCAGCAATGATGACGCATCGAGCTCTTTTTATTAATTGCAAAAGCAATCATACGGACACTCTGCTTTACTCGCAGCATCAGTGTCATGTCCTAGAGACACGCTCTCCTGACCAGCTGCAGTTCGCCTGAAGCAGCTAAAGAGAATGCGAAGCTGGTGTTTCACACACACTACAAGTAACATGCCTCTGTTTAACAAGATGTGCTGTGCTGGAACTCCAGCATGTGAATGCTAGTTAAGAAAAAGAGCACTTGGAAGCATGGGCGACACTTCGTGAGATGCTGGCCACAGCACAACTGATGACAAAACCTTAAGCGCAGGAAAGATGAATACACTAGCTTGTCTCGTGTGGTTGCATATTGAGGCTGAAGACTACCTGCCGAGTGCTCTCCGACCTGTCCACATGTTACAGCACCTGCACATCTTGTATTGATTAACCAGCAGTGCTAACCAACGAGTGTCCTGGAAGTATATCTTGGCTGATCCACTATAAGCTATTCCAATCTTTGATGGTTTCTGCTCAATGATTTTTCAACACAGTCACTGAAAACGGCATCCCCATTTCATGATGGCAGCGAACATAACCACACATTCTGCATATGCATTAGGTGTGCATTGCTCGAGCCCCAACGGTGCCGATTCGAGAAAGAAGCTGCAACAACAAAGGAAGCAGAGCAGACACTGATGGAATGTGTCCTTTCACTGATTTGAAAGAAAATTGTTTTATGCCACAAAGAGCTCTAGGCCCAAGAGTGCAAACGAAATTTAAGACTAACGGAAAGGGATTAAGAGAGATTTAATAAAATCATAAGGATTATATTAGACAGCTTGTAGTATATCGAAAGTGCAGGTAGCTTACGTTTTAATTGAGATTAAGAATTGGAGTTGAGGCAGAATTAGGGAGAAAGTGTATTTGTTTGGGCAGGTTGATAACGCATGATCATTGATTCTGTGTTGGTAACACATGAAAGAAACAAGTACAAAGGAGTAACAGAGACTCGCATAATGCCAAGTTTGGCCCTATCTCTCCATTGTGCTAATTTTGTCTTGTGCTGCAAAAGCAGAGGAGATAAGGGAATCGGATGGTGCCTTCAGATACAAGGCGGTGGTAATGGGAAATCACTAGCAGAGGCCTTTGTCTTACAGTGGTCATAAATAAGCTGATGCAGTGATAGGCTGGCAGACTCGAGTCCACTCACTCAGACCTGCGAGCGAGACTCAGACCTGCGAGCGAGTCCAAGTGAGCCCACCTAATTAGAATTTTGTAGAGTCCGAGTTCAAGTGAGCCCAGCAGAGTAAGATTTCGATAAGTCTGAGTGAGGCCCCAAGCGAGAAATACCTTCTTTGAGTGAGTCTGAGTTCCACTTATTTTGCCAACCTGTGGCTGCAGCTGATGATAATAAAACAATGTGTAAGAGGGTGTATCGAACGTTGATAAAATGAAGTGATGGTGTGAACCAAGATAAAGGTGCACAAAATCATGAGCATGGCACACATACATGAGATCTCAGTGCTATAGCATCTAAACATCATTGCTGCAGCCTTCCATTTCAAGTCACCACAGAGTATGGATACACAGATATCTTAAAGGTATGAATCTGAGTATATAGGATCCTAAAACTCTACAATGCTAAATACACATCTCACTTTTTAGCATACAAGCTGTTAGTGGCCAACTCTCTTTCGAAAGCGAGTGAATCTGTGGTGCATACAGCAAGCACGTGTACAGTATATGATGATCATTCCTTTTAGGTAGCCTACACAGCCTATAGACATGTTTTTATCACTACGAACACGGCCACTGTCCCAATGAAAATGTAGGTTACTGTTGACCTTACACAAAATGCTCACAAAAATGAGTTTGGTACTTCTGCAGCACGATTGCAACATCTGGCACTAGTAAGCACATACTATGACTGCTTGAGTTATGTACACTGCACTCTACAACACTAACCTTGTTCATAGCTGTTTGTTGTCATTTTTATTTGTTTCAGTATGGAGCGTAGAGTGCTTGATATATGCAATCCTGTTTCAGGTGCACACCATCAAGACCTCACAGAGCGGAAGCGAAGAGGACGCTGCCAAGGCAGGTGAAGCAGCTGACTTGCTGCAGGCTACCTGTGACACCTTCATCACCACACTGGAGGATTGCATGCGCCTGGCTGATGCAAACTTCACATACGAGCTGCCACACCAGGAAGTCCGAGACTCTGCCCTCCCACACGAGGCCCCACCACCCATCGCACCCGTGGTCCCAAAGTCCCTGCAGAGCGCTCATCCTTCCTCTCGGCGCCGGCGGAAGTCCAGCTCTGTGTCCTCTTCCTCGGCTACATCTGGAGCTGCCTCTTCCACGATGTCCACACTGGACAGTGCCAGGCAGCGAGGTCAGCGAACCGACCAAAGCACTGACGGGGTACCATGCAGTTCTGGGCCTGTTCAGTCCAGTGCGACGTCACCCGGTTGCACAACAACCTCGTCTCAGTCTTCTGCTGCCACCAACCATGTGACGCCGCCTGCTGATTGTGTGCCATTGCCAGGCAGTGCAGAAAGTTCAGACCACACAGAGTCTTCATCTGCCGCTGACAGGGCCATCATTACCTCGACAGACCAGCTTAGTCCAGTGGTCAATGGGAGCCTTTCGGGTCATCTGAATCAGCCACGCACCTTCTTCTCCGTGATGGAGCACAGCTTCATCGACATCGCTCTAGGCACTGGCATTCCAACAGAACAGTTCCTCAACAGCTGCCGTTCCATCCTGGCTGTATTTGATGTCCTCGGCTCAACGGCATTTGTCCCAGTCAAGATGGACATCCAGGGCAACATTGGCAAGCTGCAGTCCAGGTACGACTCGGACCCGTCTCGCTTCAACATGCTCCTCGACATGGTGCAGCAGGAGGTCGATTCAGCCACGAACACCGCCCGCAACTCCGCGACAGATGCACTCCTGTGGCTGTCTCGTGCACTGGCATTCATCCATGCATTCTTGGAACAGATCCAGTCGGGGAACCCCGTCCTCACGGACTGTGCCTCAGTGGCGTACGGTGCCACCCTCAAGTGCCACCATGGCTGGGTGGTACGGAGCATCTTTGCCGTAGCGCTGCGGGCCATGCCTGAGCTGGAGCCATTTATAGAGGCCATGGCTCCTTCATCTGAGGACTTTGAGCACCCGGACTACCGGAAGCAGCTGTTTTCCGACAGCAGAGTGTACCTGCAAGCTCTGCAGGAAGTGCTTGACACGCTCAACAATTTCTACACTGAGAATGCGCTCGAGCCACCTCTCCAGAAATCTTGAGCTTTCGAGTCCCTTGTGCCCTTCGTGCGTGGATCAATAGGTCAGCCCATGACGAGGACCAGGAGCTGGAGACTCATGCAGCGAGACAGTGTGCCAAAACTGAGCATAGGCAATGAAAGGCAGACTACACACAATGCAGTGACTGGAAGTGTTAGTGTGTATGCGTGTAGGCACGAGGCACCTGCGTGCGTGTTTGTAATAATTTAAACACAGGGCACATTCCCTGGTATAGTCAGATTCCATGAGAGAAAGTGAGTTGCTAGTCAGTTCACCTGGTCACTGGGTAGGCACACTTTTTGTAATGTTGCATGTAGTTAGGTAAAACAACTTGTTGCCACTTGGCCTAATCAATGACTTCCGTGCTGACATAACTGGCACTCTTAACCTTGGACCAACTTCAGGGCCTTCTGCTTGCAGCTTTCAAGTTTACGGAATTCAAAGCTCTCTGGTGTGCTACCATTTGAAACTCGATGTCACGAAAAGCGAGTTGCGGAAGAGGTAGCATTTATCAGCAATTTTATCAGTGCAATGTTTATCAGTGTTGTCAGGCATTGACAGCAAATAAAGGCAACATGCTGTTTGAAATGGACAATGCAGCTTCTCTGCCAGCGTTTTTCACTTTGCATGAAAGCGCATAGAGAGCTCAAAACATATAAAGCAGCCTCAAAAACATTTCCCCAGCAAGAATATGACTTGTCTGTTTAAACGAATGCTATGAATGCAGAGTGTATATTCTATTTGAATGCATTTATAAGGTGCCATCTTTCATCCTCTACAGAATATGCTACTTGGTTTATAAGCCACCCAACATTTTTTTTTTTTTTTTTTTTTTTTTTTTTGTAGGTAAGATGGAGGCACTGCTGAAAGCTGTATGCTTTTGGGTCTTTTGTGCAGTTTGTGATAGCATTGGTATGAGCACATCCTTTTTCTTTTTAATGACACTAGATTCTTTTTCTCTTTAACGACAGTAGATCTAGACACTGTCAGCATACAAAGAATTATTCAAAGTGTGCCAGCAGTTTCTTTCAGGCAGGTTCATCTGCCCGGATCATCAGTGACACTGACTGTTCCATGTGAAATTTCTGCCATCCAAACATTGTTTTCGACACTAACTAAAAGCATTGGTGACGATCAAGCATAAGATGTCCTCTGCTCAAGGCAGCATGCCCTTTGCTCCTCTCGATTTCAAATGAAATCGAGACACTGCAAGAGCTTGGCTCCTTGCTTAGAATTTAACATTGACTTTATTATAAAGTATGCTTGTGCAACCTGAGCAAGCATTGGTAGGATATTTATACACTATGCTGATACAGTGTGCATCAATTTTAACCTTGACATTTGAGCAATCTTAAACAATAGTGACAGGCATGCATTAGGCAGAGGTCTGTTAAGCATAGACCTGTGTGCAGCCCTGCACGTATGCTTTAGCCGCATACGTTTGTTGAGTAGCACAGTGTTTTCTGCAAAAATTTACATAGGCAACTCTGGTGCTATTGCCTGTGGGAACTGCAAGTATGACGGTTCAGCCAGCTTGGGAATCGGGTAGTAGATGGATTCGCCTAGATTTTGTCCTGGCTTCAACCGGCCTTGCGACTTTCCAAATTTTTTCAGCAATAGCTGTATAAATGCAATAGTTCGCAATGATTGTGCTTGTGTGCAAAGACGTGTATGCTCCATGCATATAGAAAAATATGATTGCGTGAAAATTTAGGAAGATAAAGCACAGTAAACAACACCACAAGAATGTCTGACACACCAACCACGAAGACAAGACAAATCCATATACTGTTCATCATTCCTATGGTAGCTGAACAATCACAGTGCCAGACGTCCCTCTAGTAATACTATTTGTAGAAAACTTCATGTGCAGTACTGTATAAGTGTTACCTCAGTTACATGGATTGCGTAACATTAGACATTAAACCATGCTAGTGTGCGTAGAGAAAGGGTTGTGTGCTTCATTTTAGAGACCAGAGACGAGTTTCAGATCCTAGCTGAGGGAATAGTGAGCCGTACGATCGAAAGCCGGTAGTCAACTGGCAACACTACAATGTTTCTGCACTGACTATTCTGTCCATTGTCGTGGCCAAGCACATTCCATAATTAAGCCAAAAAGCGATTTTTACTCTATGCTGTGATTCTGCCTTTCTGTCCTGTCAGTTTGGCTATGCTGTTTTCACTGCGGAAGATGTGGAAAGGATAACAGTGGATAGCCCAACTTGTAGCTGTTCGAGATGGCGCACCAATTTTCTGGAGATCCCATGTTTTAAATATCCGTGGCAGGGATTAGCCAGCCACTGGTTCAATAGAAATGAAATTATATGTTGAATTGTCCAGTGGGCTTTAGTGCTCTATGTGTCATGGTGCTATCATCATCATCTTCAAGCGGCAACTAGCTTAGATGCACATTTTTGTTTGTTTCATTTCTAACGTAGTGTTTGCCAACACTTCCAGCACGTAGTACCCATTGCTTTGCTTGGTGCTTAAAGTGGCCAGTTGAACCACCACGTCTGTGAAGTGCCTGCTTTATCTGACATCACAAATTGTGTCCAGTGCATTGGCTATTTGCAACATTGGGCTCATGTATTAAGTTCATTAACATTATGTTTTTCTAGTTATTGTAGTGTTTCAGCAGTGACTGCCTATGGGCACTGCACATCTTGTGCGGTGCCCATGTTAGTGTATGCATAAAATGCTGAAGCAGCACATGTGAACCAGACTACAAGAAGCAGTCCTTGTCTCATGCAAGCTGTTTCAGTATGAACAAATATAAAACTCTACTGTATTTCCATTCTTTTAGAATTTGTGCTTTGACCTGCAAGGGAACACTTATTTGTAGCTTGCAACTTCCGCACAGGCACTCTGCATTTGTTCTATACCTGCTGTGAATCATTGTCTGCTTTGTCACCTCTCTTCATTAAATTCTTAGGCATTTTAGCATTTATATTTTTTCAGTAATTCCAAGTTTCTGGTCAGAGTTACTCATTCTTTGAGAGCCCACCCAGACTTTGCCATTCCTTCACATTGTAGAGTTTTGCAAGCAGGTCATTGTTTCCAAATGCATGGGCATCAAGTGCCTCGTCTCTGATCTGGTGTTAGTTCTTGGAAGTGTTCCTGCCACTGTGTCTGGTAGTTCCACTCATTTAATTTGCGCTGTGCCACAACGAGTCAGTGAACAAGTCTGGTCTTGTTTGCAGCATCATTTATTACATCATCTTGCCTGAAGATTATAGCGCGTCACTGTTCTTGCTCTAGGTCTGATTTCTTCCTATCATTAGGAGTATCTATGCTTGAAAGTGGTGGCAGAATGTGACAGCAGGTCATCGACATAGCCTGCAGCTTGGGCTAAATGTGCATATTGCTGTTGATAGATTCTTGTAGATAGGCCACACCATGGCATAACATGGCACAAGTGCATTTGGCAGTTGGTTCTGTTGAAATCCTTCACTGCTCCTTTGATGTAAAGGCCACTAATGCTGCGCTGTTGCTGCTGATGTAATGCAAACTGCATTGGAGCAGCATAGCAAAAATTTAAGCATATGGGGCAGTTTAGTAGCCAAACTTCCCATGCTAGCTGTAGTAGCTGGATTTTGTTTCCGCAGGCTGTCTTTGCTTCTGCAGCTTTTAGAGTCAGACGAGTCGAAGATAGAGTGGTAGTATGCACAAATTCATTCCTGTTCTTTTATGTTTTGTCCTCAATGAAGGCAGCATGTTGTATGAAGTGATGTACGGTAGTTTTGTGTCAAAGTGTACTGTAATATAAGGTTATCGCACTTAAGGTTTATTATGCATCTAAATGTACATATATGTACAAACTGTGGTGGAGCTGTGCCTTTGTATTCAGCTTTATAGCGTGCCAGTGGTTACACGAGCAACTTATACAACATCCTGTCGCATGTGGCAGCTTTAGTTGTGAAGTTGAAATCTTGTCAAATAAAAGTGTCACATGTACGGAGCCATAGTAAATGACTTGTAGCAGGGCAACTGTCGTGATGACCGGTTTGCTTTGTTGTGGCAGCAACTGCAACAGCATATTGACGTCCGACTATTTGTGCATCATTCTGTACAACAGGTGGATCGGTAAGTGTCTATAGATTGAATATTTACGGAGAAAGAAAAAGCCGGCCGTGTGGTAAATTTATACGTAACTGCAACTTAACCACACTATACTAGTAACGTCTGAAACATGGCGTACATGACACGTTTCCAGCACTTGCAATGTTTCTTGTGTTCATGCAGCAAGCAAAAGCATAGCGTTTGAATCGTAGGAGTGCTTCTTGTTGAACTAGTTGGTGATGCAGAGCTATTAGAAGAGGAGCACAAATTAGCAACACAGAGAGGAAGAAGAGGGTGAGTGCCGTCCTGTTTCCTTCCTCTGTGTGTCAATTTGTGCTCTGCTTCTAATAAATTGCCTTTTAGATTCATTTCGGTAAGCTAGAGAGAGCCAACAAACGGCACAGACGCTGTGCTGAGAGGAATTATCCTCTTGTAATTGTAACGCCGTGCTCGTCTCTTTATTGTGTTTTATTGTTTTTCCAGGAATCAATTTTTCGCAAGAGTTGTTGTCTAAAACAGGCATCAGCGACATATTTTTGGGTCCCGCAATTGCATCCGGCACATTCAGCCTGCGAAAGCATAGCCCTTAAGAGTGTCCTTTTAAATCCAAAGGGCGTTGCTTTATGGCTCATGGATTTGGACACCACCTATACAGCCAGTCTGCATTTACCACAGAGGAAGGAAAAAGTTAGGAGAGAGCATTACGTCATGCAGCCAGCCTTGGCAAGCAAACGCTCCGTGAAGCCAGTCCCTTCGCACAGTGGCAGCCCAACACATACGTGATCTCGTGCGTCGGAATCATGGAGTAAAAATCGAGATTTGCTGAGATGTTTGGTTCCCAGAAGCTATGCAAGTAGTTTATACTAAGGTGAAAGCCTTAAATGCCTCATCAGACGGTGGCCTTGAAAACGCGGCATGCGGTACAAAAAATAATGTGAACTCGCCTTGCGCAGAGATACGCTAGTGCCATTGCTCGCGCGTTCGTCATCGTGGTCTTTCACAGCTGGCTCCGATGCTGCTCATCATGCTAGCGTTCCCATACACAGCCCCTCGCGCCATTGCATGCCATTGCTCTCGCGTTCGTCGTCTTCTTGCACAGCTGGCTCCGATGCTGCTCATCATGCCAGCGTTCCCATATTGCCCCTCGCACCATTGCATGTTATTGCTCTCGCATTCGTCGTCTTCTTGCACAGCTGGCTCCGACGCTGCTCATCATGCCAGCGTTCCCATATACTGCCCCTCGCTCCATTGCATGCTATTGCTCTCTCGCGTTCATCGTCGTCTTCTTCACAGCTGGCTCCTATGCAGCTCATCACGGCAAAAAAAAAAGAAAAGAGAACCGAAGTTAATGAAGATGGAGTTAATTCAGGCACTCGAACCCGGTGGTAGTCGAACCCTCGAGCTTATGCGGGAGTCAAACCAGCGACCTTTGGTGTTAAGGCGAAGTTAACTAAGGTACAGTTAATTAATATATGGTTAATTAAGACACTTGAACCCTCGACCTATGGTAGGAGCCGAACTCACGACCTTTGGTGTTAATTAAGGTAGCGTCAAAACTAAAGTAACGTTTAACAGTCTCGGAAGAGAACAGCAGTTTACGATAGGTAGCGAGGCACTGGAAGTGGTAAGGGGATACATATACTTAGGGCAGGTAGTGACTGCGGATTCGGATCATGAGACTGAAATCATCAGAAGAATAAGAATGGGCTGGGGTGCGTTTGGCAGGCATTCTCAGATCATGAACAGCAGGTTGTCATTATCCCTCAAGAGAAAAGTGTATAACAGCTGTGTCTTACCAGTACTCACGTACGGGGCAGAAACCTGGAGGCTTACAAAAAGGGTTCTACTTAAATTGAGGACGACGCAATGGGCTATGGAAAAAGAATGATGGGTGTAACGTTAAGGTATAAGAAAAGAGCAGATTGGGTGGCGGAACAAACGCGAGTAAATGACATCATAGTTGAAATCAAGAAAAAGAAATGTGCATGGGCAGGACATTTAATGAGGAGGGAAGATAACCGATGGTCATTAAGGGTTACGGACTGGATTCCAAGGGAAGGGAAGCGTAGCAGGGGGCGGCAGAAAGTTAGGTGGGCGGATGAGATTAAGAAGTTTGCAGGGACAAGATGGCCACAATTAGTACATGACAGGGGTTGTTGGAGAAGTATGGGAGAGGCCTTTGCCCTGCAGTGGGCGTAACCAGGCTGATGATGATGATGAAGGTAGCGTCAATTCAGGCACTCGAACTCACGGCCTCTGGTGGAAGAAAACAAGTAATAAGAAGTAACAACGCATTCGAATGACAATGTCAGGTAATTTAATTAATTTCTCTTGAGCGTGCAGGCTTTCGCCTTCACCCTCTTTGGCGTATGCTAAAGCGCGCGCTTGTTCGGCTGCCTTGCCGGGGCTCTGCCTGCAGAGCGGCTAAAACCAACCGCGCAATTTGACGTGCGATCACGTTTTTGGCCGGCAGGTTTGTCTTCAGTCGCGTTGCACGATGCTCCCTGCTAACTCTTTCCTTCCGCCATGGCATTTACAAACACAGTCCACTAAACATGGCAGATTTATTCTTTTAGTTCCTAACTATGGCTGCAGTGGTCTCGGAGGCGATGGGCGTGTAGTACCGGAGTACACCTATCCTGTGAGTACACTTCGTCGTAGGCGATAAACTTTATGAGGTGAGTTCTTCGTTACGAAGCTGCGCCCTTTTGATAGCCGATATGTCGTGACCATTGTCGACTGTGGCATTTTGCGGTGTGTGCTGGGATGTGGAAGTAAATTGCGAGGAGGCTTATTACACGGCATGCGAACTTGCATTTTCTGTGCCGTTGTCATGTCGCTCATGAGGATAGAAGAAACTGCCGTTTGATCGTTTAAAACGTAATTCGGATCCCGGATAGCCAGTTGAGACGCGCGTCCTAATCGACAGGCGGAGTCAACGACCTAAAGGATAATGGAAACAGTACTCAGTAAACTTAAGGTGTGTCCATGTATATCTGCATCCTGTTGCCAAAAATGCCGCACCAACCAGCCCTAGTCGAAACTCTCGTAATAGCTGCATTTAGACCGAAAAACATTTATCCGTTGCTGTAACAATGTTAGCAAGCAAAACATTGCCAGCTGGCTGAGAATAAGATGTGGGCGCTCTTTTGTGCAGGTGGAACAGCGGCATACAGCGTCGCCGTACGTCACCGCGAAGTGATCATGACGTCGGAGCAGAAAGCGGACGAGGGCTCTCCTGCATCCTCACTCGTACAATCCTCACCCAATGACGACGTCACCGCCGCCCGCGAAGTCCATACTTTCTTCTCTACCATGGAGTGTAGCTTCGTCCAAATCAAAGAACCGAACGAGTCCAACATCGAAACTGCCGAGTTCCTGGCATGCTGCCGGTCCGTGCTTCCGGTGTTCAACGTCCTCGGGGGAAGAGTCTTTCATCCCATCAAGGCCGACATCCAGGGCAACATCGACAAGCTCAGCGAGAAATACAGCACGGACAAGGACAGCTTTGCCCGGTTGATGGCGATGCTGCAAAAGGAAGTTGACGAAGGCAGGAACGCAGCCAGTGGCCGAGCCATCGAAGCCCTCCTCTGGCTAAAGAGAGCTCTCGAGTTCATCCTGAGCTTCCTGTCCGAGATCCACAGTGGCAACGACAACCTGTCCGACTGCGCCACCAAGGCTTACAACGGGACATTGAGGCGGTACCACAATGTGCTCGTGCAGAAAGTGTTTGCCTTTGCCATCCTAGTGATGCCTTCGATGAAGACCTTCAAGCGCGACCTGGCGCCTAGCCCGAAGGACGCATCCCACCCTGACTACACAAAACAGCTGTACACCGACTGTGGGGAATATGTATCAGCCCTCCGTTCAGTTCTGGAAACAATCAACCAATATTACAGGCACCAGAATCTGGAACCCAGTCCATGATAGCCGTCTCCAGATGGCATGCCTTACTGCTTAAATAGACGTAATCTACATCGAAGAATATAATGCCCAGTGCTTTAAGGCTGTGATCCCACTACATAAGTTCAAGCGCACTTGCTACCTTTTTTTTTTTGCCTGTTATGTTTTTATACACTATAGGTGCAGTACCTGACTTCAGCAATGAAATTTGATATATCTTACAAATGCATCTCAAGAAAGGAGCTTTTTGTAACTTTGATGCAAGTGCAGGTTGCATACTGCTCTGTCTAGATGTATCTGTGCCTTTGTCCTTTTTAGCACTTTACATACATAACTTTGGCTGTAGTACGTGAAGTACGTAACAAATGAATGCTGTTTAATGTGCGCAAGACAAAAGACGTTTTATGCTCATGCAGGCGTGCGTTTTTTAATGTCGGCTACCCCACTTCTGATGTCTTGTTACGCAAAGTGAGGTCTGACCCACGTTGTCCCTCATTACTGTGCAATCATGCATGATATTATAGAGGCTGGAATAGAACTTCTAGCCTCTCTAACAATATTTTACATATCACTGTTGTGTGCAGTGGTGTCTAAATTTTTACGTGGAATTAAGAGTTATTGTTGTCTTATGTATTTTTTGACAAATAAAGCTATTTACCATTTTGCTTACGCAGTTTCTTGTGTATGTGGGTTCTAGAGCAATAAGACTTGCTTCTCACCAAGGTCTGCATGCATAGGAATGTCTCTGCATATTTACGCAGCTTAACAACCATGTGCATGCATCAGTTTATGGGAGAGCTTGCAGTGTTCATAATTATTGAAAGGCTTTACTGTGGTATCTTCCAAGTATCTAGTAAATCAATTGGAAGTGCTCAGTATGTGTGGATGTAACATGTCTTGTGGAGTGCTGAGAACGAATGAGGGGAAATGAAGCAGAAATACACCCAATAAGCCACCTTTTATCTTTCATCCTCCCCTAGTGAAGCAGCACAGGCATTAGTTGGTGAAACACACTTGATTAAGTATGCTGGTGGGATATGATGGATTGAGGCACGTAAACTTGAAGGTTTCAGGTTTATTTTGGCTGCAGATGTTTCCATTGTCATGCTTGCGAGCCATAGCTGCCTATATGTAATATGGCCATGTCTTCGGTAACAAAATGTTTTCAATAACTTCTTTTCCTTACGAGCTTTGCAAGCATAGCGCATGCAGACCCCTCCCAGTTGCAGGTTGTTTGGACACGTATTATCAACAATGATTTCGCCACACTTGTATGTAGATAGGATACAAGTGTGTGTGCGTGAATCCACATGTGCGCCTCCAGTAGTGGATGACCTGATCCCCCTCCCACCCCCCCTAAAGTTTGGGTATGCATGTGGCAAACTCGCGAAGACCTTCTTTCCAACTGTTGCTGTTCTTATGCTTCGGAGAGACAAGAAATGTTAACGAGTATTGAAGAGAAGCGGCCAGCATGTAAAAAACTCGCCGAGCCGCGCTTTCGTCGGAAATCGTCAGCGCGACGAGGAAGGCGCGCTAACTGAACACCGCGTACTCAGTATTGATATAGAGGCTACAAAGGATCGTACTGACGCAGGAGGCGGGGTGAACTTTCAGAAAGCGAGACACTTGCGCGATCTCGCCCCTTGATCCGCGCCTGTGTGTGCACGTGCTACAGCTGGATCACCGCCGTGCACAGCTGGCGGATATTACAACTGACTGGGAGAGCAACCAGAGCAACCGGTAACGTATAAGAATGTGCCATTATTTTCTGAGAAAACATTGAAACCGGCACGCTTACCACCAATTTTGTTAGAGCGCGCCATCAAAAATCGAAACCAAAACAAAAAAATAAAATAAAAAGAAGGTAAAATTCGCTAAATAATTAACAAATTAACAAGATGAACATAAAAATGATATCGAAAAATATTGTTTTTGTGCTTTAACATATCTTATTTTGACAAGTTGTGAATTGGCATCACGGGATATTTTACTCAAATAACATGACTTGACTTTACTTTTAAAATATCTCTTGTTATGTGAAACTCTTTCAAATAAAAAATAACGATAACTACTTCAATAAACGACATTTAGGATTACGCTTTTATCACTATCATCATCGCTGTCACCTGAAGTTCGTCATGGCCGACGTCTGCAGATATTTATTTTATTCTTTCGACAATGCGGCAGCGTGGTCACGGTCACCGGTAATTCATTTTCTTCCATTGGATAGAGCCTGAACTGCCTAGAAAAGTTCGCGAAGCGCTGCGCCAACTGGGAGGGTGTTTGACGGGCTTGATTCGTTTCATATGCTCGGTGTGACGCGCGGACGCCACTGCAGTCGTGCATTGCGCCTGCATTCGCTCGGAATATGTGTTACAATTCTTCGATGGGACTCAAGCAGCATGGCATTTTAACGCACAGGACCAAATTGCGGCAATATTGTGCGAACGCAGCTGCCGCGCAACGGTCGGTTCAGTATACCAGGTCTTCTGCGATGTACTTTCTGACCTTGCCAGCTGACCTTTGCATGAAATAACGGGTCATGCGGCACGAACTAGCCGGCAATCGTGCACCAGGTACATCGTCCGGTCATTTTAAAGCGCTTCTTAATCGCACCCGTGTGCGATCCAAGTCGACTGACCCGGCCCAGAGTCAATCACCGATTGAAATCGCATGCCATACGTCAAACGCATAGCTTTTGTACGTCACTGGTGTGTCGGTTTTCGTGTTATCTGGCCTTTTTTAAAACACGCTGGTTTTACACCTAGTTTTACCCGTCTGGACCTGGTGCGTAGACGAGTTCGCGATGTCTCATTCATCACTGACGATTAGGTGATAACCGGTCCTTTTGGCGGGTCGCGTTGGCTGAGCTTTGGTGAAAAAGTTAAATTTCGACCAACTGTACTATCTGCTTATTATGCCACTACCAACTACCAGGAGAAAGCTGCCACTGTTTGATAATGACCAAGAATAGATCATTTCAGTCAGTTCAGCTCGGAAAGACATTCAGCATGTGAATAAAGTAATTTTTTTTTTGCATGTTTTGTGCATGTATCACCCCTTGAAAGTACATTTCCAGTGCTCCCAGTTCTGCGGCACAATCTCAGGCTGTGACATGATCAAAACTTGGCAGGCATGTGCGGTACTGGATGTTACGTCGTTGACAAACATACCCATCTTTCATTTATTTTGCCGGCTGACTTCAACTTCAACTCTGACCTTTTGCATTTGTGTATGTCAAAAGGACGGAGCACTGAAGTAAACGTGGGGCATTTAAAAAGTGAAAATTTGCTATAAAGGTAGACTGGGGTGGCGTGGAATGGTGGATCACGCACAAAAAATGTTTACCACCAAATATGTGGGGAATTCAAATAATGAAAAGTTTACAATAAAGGTTGACTGGGAGCCTTTCATGGTGGATCAAATATAAATGTTTGTTCATATTTTAATAATGACGATTTAACATAATTTTAGTGATGCGAGCTCTCTGAGGTCTACCAGGGAAACAAAACAATATTTAGTATGAATTGAGATAATAAACCAGACACAGCAGATGGCACTTGCCCCTACACGTGGCATCATGTGGTACTCGCTGCGTACTGTGCCTTATTCCTGATAAGTTTGCTGCACCCTTTGCATCTGTGAGCAGCCCAATGTACCTCAAATTGTGGTTACTCTTCCGAAGATGCTGCTGCTGCTTGATGTACCAGCGAGGAATGTCACTGGCTCATAGACTCTAGAAGAAAGAGCATAAGGTGCAGTTGAGGTACGAGAAGAGCAATTTAAAACATCGAGGAGGGATCTCTCCTTCATCAGTGCACGTTGAAGTGATTGTAATTGAGGCAGCCTGTGTGATATTGTACTTTGCTTGCAAGATACAGATGTGCTTTGGAAAATGGTGCTTGCAGGTGACGGCAAAGGCATGTCGGGCCTAGCCATGCTGTCGCTGCCAAGCCTGGCCCGGACCCAGCTGAAAACCAGGGGCAGCATTCGGTACCTGCGCAGTGTCTACCGACCGCACAATGTAAGCAAACTGAGCAATGTGGTGAAAACGGCAGGCCTAAATCCACTGCTTTGATGCACACTGCTGTCTGTCTGTCTGTGACCTGCCTCTTTGGTCTTTCTGGCCTCTGCAATAAAAATGTCGTTGGTGGCTTGGCACTGCAGGTTCGACAAGCGAGCACAACAGTGCCTAAGGTGGCCGTGGAAGAAGCTAAGGCCGGAGAAGAGCTTGCTCCCATCGCCTGCGCGGAGCCTCCGGTGCTGTTCGTGGCCAGGGCAGGCCGCCTGATGAGCGTCCCAGACTCCGCGTTCAGCCACGGCACGGACATCGTGCTCCCCCCACCAGTCCAGCAAGCACCCAACGAGTCTGGCGAGGAGTGGCACCGGCGCCACCTGGACCCTGCACGACTGCCCCACTACTACATGGCACTGAGCAAGATTCGGCTCACAGGTAGGGGAGGCTAGCTGGATGCAAAAGCTTCATTGAAACTGAAGTGACAGGTGAGATGGCTTGGGGTGGAGAAGGGAGGGAGGACACAGATCTCAGCGGTTATGCATATAGCAAGTACAGCCCCCAGTGCGTCTGTTTAGAGCGTGGAAGCAGTGTGTTTCCGAGACCCTTGGCGCCCCCACCTACTGGCGCAAGCTGGGATGCTTTTGAGCATACGCTGCCAAGTGGACAGGGTTTCACCACTCACAATCATAGCCATGCCCCCTTGCATAGCTCCCCTCTTCTGATGGTTTTGCCTGATGACAGGATGCACAAGAACGCAGGCTTTTTTGACGCATTTTAAATAGTTGCGTTGTTGTGCCAGGACACGCGCCAATAAAGAAACGTTCCTGGTGCCTATTCTGGCTCCCCCTGTCATCGTGCAAAATCAGGAGAAAGGGGGGAGCTGCGCATAGCACATAGATATGCCGTCAAGTGGCACAGCCTTGTCCACCTGGCAGTGCAAGCTCCCGAGCAACTGTGCCGTACCAGCTTCCTTTGATAGGCAGTGACAAGGGCCTCGGCAGCATACCACTCCTGCACGCTGGACTGCTGGTACGAGCTTTGCACATACAGCGCAAAGACGGAAACAATATCAAACTGTGCGTGCTTGCAGTGTCTCGCCAACTAGCCCAACGAAATGCATTATATGCACATACACAGCTAATTGTTGCCAGCGTCACTTAACTATTTTACCTTCCTTCATTGCGACACTGGCCTCCCAAGCCAAGACCCATAGGTTTCGTTTACTCAGTTGTACTTCTGTGTTGCAGCACTGCATACTAATTTTGGTGTTCATATGCTGCACCACTGTGTGTGCCTGCTCTTCCTACTAATGAAAGCAATGGTTTATCTTTGTTATCCTTTATTGGATCGAATTTAGCCAACTTTCTCAATTAATTATCTCTGCTGGCATTTTAGTCCCTCTGGTGGCACAGTGGATTGAACATTACGCTGCTAAGTCTGAGGGCATGGGATCAAATCCCAGGTGCGGCGGCTGCATTTTGATGGAGGCGAAATGCAGCATTGCGCAAGCACCGTGTATTGAGTGCACATTAAAGAAACCCAGGTGGTAAAAATTATTCCGGAGCCCCCCCCCCCCCACTACGGCATGCCTCATAATCATATTCCTAGTTTTGGCTCGTAAAGACCCAGAATTTTATTTACTGGTGTACTGGTGCATACTTTGTTTTAGTTTCAGTGGGAATGTGCTTTTTTTATTCATGTATACATTTGTTTCGTTAGTTTAATGCATTCATTTCTACACCTGCCACGCTCCTGCGGTCTTGTCACACTTGTTACCAAGAGATGCAGGGCTCGGGAGCCTCTCAAGCTCTCTTGAGCTTTTTCTCTCTGTGCTCATTTACACTTTCGAGCAGAAAATCATGGGTTAATAATTCATTCATTCATCTCATGACCGATTTTTTTACTTCAGTGCCTTCACAGTGTCATGACTGCCTTGTGGCACAGAAAATGGCAGTGATCATTGCTCTGCACTTTGATCTACCTTAAAGGGGCCCTAAACCGCTTTTTATCAAAGCAGAGAAAGGCGTTTGAAGTGAAAATAGGCCGTATCAGAAATACTTTGCAGAAAGAAGTACTTCAGTGCATTCACCAGAAGCAAAGTTATTGGCAATCAGACACGGCCTTCGCTGTGCTTCCGTAACTTCTTCAGTGCCTTGCACTACGAAAGCTACGGTGGAGTGGGCTGTGCTCACTACACTGTGCCTTGTAAATGTCACCGTGGCACACAGTTCAAATTTCATTTTGGATGTTAACGTAGATGCCACGAATTCTGATTTTGGTGCCTACCACGCACTAAACATAAGCCACACGTGGTTGTCCTCAGCGAGTCGCAGTGCACTTAGCCAGTGGACTCGTGGTGGCACCCCATGGCGGCTGCGGTATCTACGCTGCATGGCTGACCGCAGCTACCAGTAGCAGCTGCGTATGTGAATTCGCTTTATTACAAAATAAAGCTTTCAAAAGAGAGTGAGGAGCAGGCTTCTGTTTGAAAAGAGAGCATTTGAGAGAAAGGTGACTTTGCGCTCCACTTGTGAGCTCCATGCACCGCGTACGACAGCAAAAGTTGGCTGAGATGTTCACAACAGCGTATGCTACCCACAGAATATGTTATTTCACCAAGCCCGAGGGGTGGTTCAGTGCCTTTTAACACTCTTACTAAAGATGAAGGCCTTGCACAAGCTGCAAGGTGAAAGCCCTATGCTGTGCCACATTTCTCATTGTGGCAAAGGGGTGAGAGTATGAGTTAGAGACAGGACTGACACCGAGTGTGGCGAACTTGGCTACATGTATTTCCTGTGAAAATGCCTGAGCTCACCCTCTGTGCAGGTCTGGTAGTGACGACGACGCTGGCTGGTTACGCCATGGCTCCCGGAGCTCTTGACCCCTGGGTTGTGCTCTTCACTGTGGCTGGAACAACGCTCACATCGTGCGCTGCAAATGCCATTAACCAGGTGTGTTGTGGGGCCGAGAGCATCCTGTTGTTCTTGGTGAATTCATCTGGACAAAGCGTCCTGGCAAGCAAAAAAAAAAAAAAAAGAAGAAGAAAGAAAGAAATACATGTACGAAATTCTGCCAAGCATCTGAGGATACTTAATAATTTACTATTTATATCTTTTCTACAAACTAGTTTTGGTTTTGTTTCCCAATACTAGGTGTATGTGTCGTGACATCACGGTGCAAAAGGTGGTCACGTGGGAGCAGAAGGTTACAATGTTTTGGCACTCGCTCTGGCTTGCTCGGTCATCTGCCTTGCTCTTACTCGTTATGCGGACCAACGTAGCGAGCCAGAGCAAGTACCAAAACACCACAATGTTCTGCTTCACCAGGACCACCTTCTGCGCCATGATGTCACAGTGCAACATTGTGCATTGTATTGTCACAACAGTGTGCAATGCATTATTGCCTTGTCTGTCTGACCCAGTTCCTGGAGGTGCCGTATGACTCCCAGATGAACCGGACAAAGAACCGAGTCCTGGTGCGCGGATTCCTCAGGTATGTTCTGCACTGTCATAAGCGGTAACAAGCAGGATGACCAGACGACTGTTTGCTCAGAAGTATGGGAGGAGGGGCTGGGAGGTGATGTTGTCGCCCATCCATTGGACTGCAGTATAGTGCTACGAATGGAGTCTATATGGATTCTTTGGAAGGCATTGCTAGCATTTGGCTCACTGGGGCAGTTTCCTTTCATGTAAAACCAAAAAGCGCTGCGGAAAGCCTGTCTCATCTGCAAGAATCATGACAAACAGATGAGTGGGGCATCAACCTAAAACAACTCTAGAAAAGGTTGCACAGCAGCTCCCTTATAAAAACTTTGATTGCGTTAATTGTTTGCGTAGACTGTGGTGCTCCCACATGGGGAATGAAGTGAAGGAAGCTGTTGGACAGAAGTGTAATGTCTGTGTGTCATTATACCATGCCCCCCATTTCAGCCCTTCTTTACTGGCACTGATGCCCTACAGTGTCCTGCAGATGCTATCACAGATAGATGAAACTCGAACAGTAAACTGTCTCTTTCGAGTAATAACGGAAGAGGGTTGCTTGGCAACACCGCTTACATGATCGCCAAAGACAGCCGATGCCCTAAACTAAGTGTGCAAGCTGAAATCGTGCCAAAAGATCTAAAAAAATGGTGAAAGAAGAAATGAAAGAATCTGGTTAGCCATAGTTTGTTTGTGTCTCGTTTCGTGGATTGCACGTGAAAGCTACCTCTTATAACTTAAGTAGCAGCTTTTCATGGAAAAGCTGCTGAGCGCGACATCACAGTGATGCAGCTGTGTTGCTATCACATTAGGTACAGGCAAAAGAAAAATTTATTTGAGCTTTAACTGGCATAAATTCTTTTTGAAGGCAATGTTCAAGGGACACTAGGGATAAATTCTAAGCTAAGTTATATATACATAAATTACTAGAGATATGTGAATACAGAATAGTACGTTTCGAATCGAATCAAGAAAAGAATGCCAAATATCAGATAATGGAAGATTTTGCAGAAAATTTTATGCTTACAAATTTTGGGTAAGAAAACACGGTGCTGCTCATGCTTGGGAATCTCCTAGCATTGCATAACAAGAATGTATCAAGCTGTATTTAACTTAGGTACGTAGAAATCAAGATATAGAGTACAGTCTGCTCTTAGTAAAGGGAACTTCAAATTGCGATACCTGCACTGATAACAGCTCAGTTCTTGTAGTACTATATGAAGGTCCGGAAAATATTCTTCTATCAATCGAATATCTGTTGAATAGAATCAAGTGCTTTCTCTCCTCCGAAGCTAAAGAATTAGTGCCCTCATGTTGTAGTAAATGAGAATTAGGTTCCCAGTTTAACAGCGCACCTGTGTTTCATGGCAATTGTGTATTGCTTATTAAGCTTTGCTTTACAGTTTTCCTCTAATATAGAAGGGCTTTTCCATCTTTGTGGCAGGTGGGTCATCATGAGGCCAAGCTTCGCGACAGGAGAAAGCATGCGTCGTGCATAGTGTGACTCCACTACCACTCATCCATAGCGATCGCTGGCGCTGTGCAGGCCGATGGCGTTGGTAAAAAGCAGGTGCTGTTTCATTATCAGGGTCGGTGTTTGTGGCCAGCTCTCAAAAATTCTCAAATTGGGAGAATCGTGGCAAATTCGCACGACGCTTGCCGAAAGGAAGCTTGCCGAAGTCGCAAAAATGAAAACACGCATCTCAGGCCGCTTGGGCCCCACCAGATCGGCGCACATCGGTGTCCCATGCTGCAATGCTGCTGATCGCACAGCGCTTTGCATTACGTAGATGTCAACTACAGCCGAGTCTGCCAAATTTTTTTAGTGCCTTCTGGCCATATGTTTTCCTGGCTAGTATGTTTCTTTTCAAAGTGTATGTACAAGGTTCTACTCTGCTGATACTAGTACCTGTAGTATGCCTTTTTGTTGATGACCATACACATGTTGTCCATCTGCCATTGGTGCAAACTTTATTTTGACTGCGGCGGGCATGGTGTGCTCCCTGTAGCCCCCTGCATGCCGTGGGCTTTGCGGCAAGCACGGCGGGTCTGGGCCTCTGGCTGCTGTCGGCGGGCGCCAACGGCCTGACAGCGATGCTGGGTGGTGCGAACCTGCTGCTGTACACGTGCGCCTACACTCCGCTGAAGCGCTGCTCCATAGCCAACACCTGGCTGGGATCCGTGGTGGGTGCCATCCCACCGCTCATGGGATGGGCTGCCTGCACGGGCACCTTGGATGCTGGTACGATGAACTCTAGATTGCAGTAGTTTAAGCCACCTCCTGTAGTATAAATGGTACCCGAGAGTGTCATAGATTACTTTCAACCTTACTGTATTGCAGTGAACTCTCATTGTAGCAAAAGAGAATGGGATGACAAAACATTTTTATATGATTGGTAATTTGATTGAAGTGGATGTGCCATAGAAGTCCTGACAATAGCGTCCTAGTTGTTTTTTATGTCCACATAGTTGTAAAAAAAGATGCCCAGGCAATCCCATCTCAGTGAAGCCCATCCTTGTCTCTTTATCACAAAAAAGGGAAAGGAGGTCAGCTTAGTCAGCCGAAAGCTTTCGGCAGGTATGAACAATGCGTCTTCCAGCTTCTGCTCAAGAGTCACGCAGTGGCACGAAGATCTCGGTGAAGTCGCAGTGTGCACGAAAAAACATAAATGTCACGAGAGCGAGCATCACTCACTGTGAGTGTCTTTTGCAGGCTGTCACTCAAAAAAGCTTAGTGTCAGTCTCTACAGAACATAGCCACCAGCAAAGGCATTTACTGAACTCGCTTTGCCTCATCAAAGTGTGAAGCCTCACTTTATACACATTCCTTGCCAATAAAGCCTCTTTCCTCTCTCTTAATGGCAATGCTCATGCAATTGACCACCAAGCGTCTTGCCAAGTTTGCTCATGTGACCAAGGTAAATGGTTTTGCCCATCAGTCGCAGCTAATCAATGGGTGCTGCCAGAAGGCAAGCCGTGTCAATCCGAATGTCATGCTTTTGTGACAGAAAGGGCACACACAAGCAGATGGCAGATAGCCTTGTTCCTTGCCTACAAAAACATGCTGCAGCCAGAATTTAAAGGAATGAGAGAGAGTGTTGCTGATCTGTCAACTGCAAAGCACTTACTGCAGGGAGACATCTATAGTTGGTCGTCAAGAGTCAAGCGCTCTTTGCTGAGTTTTCACGCATTTATGTCAGTTCGTGCTTTGTGGTGCAGCCTGGAATTGAAATTGTTAGTATCAAAATCTTACATCGCAAAGTTTGCGGCGTGATAAGAGCGAGCAATGAGATTGATTGCCAGGTGATAAGCATGCTGCATTGCATGCAGCAGCAATGTAGCTGCCACTGCGCTGAAATTTAGTGAAATAAAATTACCAAAGAGAATGTTGTGGTGCGGAGGCTGTGCCAGCAGACAAGGAAACTGTAGTGCTTGCTCTTTACCTTTGCTTTCAGTTTGGGTCACATTGTATTGTTAATGGTACCGTGGACGCTATCTGCCATGCGCTCACTTTCATGAAGCTCGCAGTTATTCAAATCCAAGTGCAGGTGGCGTCAAAAGTTTCTGGATCTTGGGATCAGGGCCACAGAGCTTGGTATATTCCGGTTTGCAGCCTGGACTTGCATGCGAACAAAATGGTGAAGTGTGATTTTGCTGGCTAATGTTACAAACTGCCAGGAAATCTGATGTCTTCTTGAACTCTGCAGTCTGTAAACTCTTGATGCCAATTGTAAAATCCCTATCCCACCTCTGCAATAACCCACGCATGCATGTACGCTTTGGCTGCAATTGTGTCGCAGTTGGCGAAAGTGAAGCGCGGCTGGAGGAGGCTGATCTTGGTGTTGCCATGTGCAGGTGCCTGCGTGCTGGGAGCGATGCTCTACTCGTGGCAGTTCCCGCACTTCAACGCCCTCTCGTGGAACCTGCGGCCCGACTACTCGCGAGCCGGCTACCGCATGATGTCGGTGACCCACCCAGATCTGTGCCGACGCACTGCGCTCCGACACAGCATCCTCCTCGCAGCACTGTGCACTGCTGCAGCGCCTCTGAGTGATCTGACTACGTGGACCTTCGCTGCCACCTCACTGCCCCTCAACGCATACCTGCTGTACCGTGCGTGGAACTTCTACCGCGAACCTGACAGTGCGACGTCGCGTGCCTTGTTTCGGCTGAGCTTGCTGTACTTGCCGGTTTTGATTGTGCTCATGCTAGTGAGCAAACGGCGAGACGGTGCAAGTACGAAGCAGACGTCAAGTGCTGCAAAGCAGTTGCCGCCTGCGCTACCTACGGGAGGCTCCTGAGGGCCTCTACCTTAGGCCTGGGTGACTAGTTTTGGGGTATCTGAACAGAGGCATCTGTACATGCATGATTGCGGAAAGTTAGTGACCCTTTGGTTTTGGTAAGCTATAAGGGTCTCACGCTAGCGGTTCTGACAGATCTCCTTGAGGCCTGCTGGAGCTCAATGAAGAATCTAGCAGGTCCTGAAGAGAATGTGAGTCTGTCACGGTCACAGCTACACAAGCGCAAGACCCGCCTGCTTATTTTCTGTCATCCAGCAGAAGTATTTTAGAGGCTCCGTTTTTCAAATGAGAGGACAGAATCTTTTTACTATCTGTGAAGATGGCATGAGCAGTGAAGCTGCTAGACAGTGAAGCTGTCAGTCAGTTAACCATCTGAGTACTGATTTCACGGTGCTATCAGAGCACACCACACTTCACCAAGAAACTAAAGATGCTTCTTCTGAAGGCAGCATAGGCAAGCGTCGGTGTCATTCCCACAGCCCAGGCCACAAGACGTGACTGAATGCAGCATTGGCACAGTTTTGCACACCAAGCGCCTCATTCATATGTTAGCTGTTGTCGACACCAGACGCGGGAGCATTGTCATGTTGCAAGAATCATTTCATCTACGTGCCTACATGCCTTGTCATAAGGCATTCGAACACCTATGACATCCTGTGGTGCACATTTTCACGCCTGTCCGTAGGATATTTCACTTGCCATGTCCAATGATGCGTAATTTAAGCCATGTAACACGGACGAAGGCATTTTGCTTCGCCGGAATCATGCACAGTGCATGCTAGTCTGGAGCTCGTACTTAGCAGTTTGTTTTACGGTCGGGTTGCAGCTTGCACAGTCGGTCATTGTGCAAGCCTGTACGTACTGTACATAGTAGGTACGTAGATCTGTACAGACATTAATTGTAACATAACTTTTTGCTTCTGGCATGTCACATTTCTTGCTGCCTGCATACGTGCAAAGTGTAAGAAATCCGTCCGTGCCGAACAGTGATCAATTGCTGACAAGTCGGGTCAGTGATGCAGTTAACACGTGCTTTTGCTTTTTTTCTAGGTGTTGAGGCTCTCTCGCAGTTTTGTGTGATCTGTTAAGTTTGTTAACATTTAATCTGGTCCTCGCTATGAGTATTTCATTGGCAACCAAACTTTTTGTGGCATCTGATGAGTGCCTAGAATATTGTTGTGTTTGACTTTTTATATTGTCCATGTTTGTTATAACTGGGAATGGAACTGAGTGTAGTCGTGGTCTTTGGAGAGTTCCAGAGTAGTGGTTGCAACTGTCTGAACAAAAAAAAAAAAATAATAAGGAAAGCTGCTATGAGCCCTGCTTTATATGTTCTAATGGCGTGTTAGTTGCTTCACTATGGAGAAAAATACCACGTGTTTACGTGCAGCTTTTCAAAAAGGTGTTTGGCTTCGGTGTCCGCACTGCCATTGGAGCTGCAGCTTGACATATACAGTATATGCAAGCTCTCTGTACGAACATATGCGTTTCACAAATGCTTGGTAACATTTGTTCGTGCATAAACAATTATATACTGCAGGCTTGTATGTAAAACTCATAGTTGTTAATGCTTGCACTGTATCCACCCGATAGTGATACACTGCAATCACTGGCTTAGTGAGTGTAGTGTTTGAAAATATGCATTAGGATTTATATCCAATGTGATAAAGCTGCATTAGCCAATCTAATCATCATTAGTATGGACAAGAAGCTGATGTGCAAGTGATTTTGGTTTGACATTGCAAATTCTTCACAAAGTTATCCCCATGGTTTTGAAGTTTCTAATGAATATATGCGTCCGGTGAATAAATCTGTCTGGTGCCAACTGCCTGGCATGCAGGCACCCTTTTTTTTTTCAGACTTAGATGTATGTTCTGTTGGATTTGTTGACTAGACTTGATTGAACCATCTTTAGTGGCGCATAAAGATGGGCTTGTTGATCAGCAGTCTACTTGTCTTCTTTGTTTTTGAACACACATTATCAGCAGTTGCCACATTTACTTGTGCAAGGCCCAAACCCACGCTTTGAAGCATGAAAATTTTGAAAGAAATTTTTTGTTAAGCATTGTGCCTGGGTGCTAGTTAAATTCTGTAAGTAGCTTTTAGATGGCACTATACTCGCGGACAACTTTCTGTGGCAATGAAGGGAAAGCTCCGAGCACATGGCTGCTGCACATGCGTTACGGCGCCATGCAAGTAGTCCGGCAGCGTTTGACGGTGCTTTTGGTTGCTCGGAACCGATGCTGAATCGACGCAACTTCACGTGCGACGGTTTCGAGTTTTCCCAAACACATAAGGGAAGAGCCACAAGATACGTAAACTTTTACATTCAGTGGTATGTTCAATGGTACATTCAGTGTATGCCGCTAAATTTCGTGGGGGCCCAGGCCCCCCTGGCTCTCCCCCTGGGTACGTGCCTGTGCTTTGCACAAGTAAAGACGGTAGTCTGTGCTTGAAAAGGGACCCAATTCTCACTTGTAGGCTCATCTTGCGACACACAGTACTCGGTTGATGCATCCAAGTTCCACCTGACATTCCGTGCGTGCCTGCGATCAAAGTTGAACATGGATATAAAAGTGAATGTAATATTTTGCTTGGCCATGCTCTACTCCAAACGGAGTACTCCACTGCTATAACGAAGCCGAAAATGTGGCATCCAACTTTTGTAGAGTGAAGCAAATTTTTGTTCGTAGTTACCTCAAAATATTATACTATGGTAACAAAAATGTCAAATGCAGTCGCCAACCAATTTTTTTGGACTTTCCTGTGGCATCGCCACCCATGCCTAGCACTATAATAATCAAAATTTAGGACGACACACGTCGAGAATTTATAGCAACTGCTAATGTCTCTTGAAGGGAAGCTTTCCATGCGATCCTTCCTGGCTTTTGCTGACCATGGCTGCTGCTGTTGTCTTGCCAAATAGCCTGCACACAGAAAATATTATTACGTGTCCAATGGTGGATTCAACCTGTCTCTGAGCTATTTACTTTGAGAACTTCAGTTTATTTATGTATTTATTTATTCACAATACTCTTAAAGGCCCTCAGTTGAGGTTATTACCAAAGTGGGGAGGGGGGGCAGTACAAGCATAAAAGTGATTACAGTTATGCCAACAGAGTTTCGCTAATAAGAAACAAAGCATACAAAAATAATAAAACATACTAAAAAAATGTTATGCACAGAGCACAATCAAATGGCAAAAATACGGGCGCTCGCATAGACTGCAGTATTAATACAGGTCTTTATTAGTACCTTGCAACAAACGAAAAACTAAAAAAAAGGTGTCTAATTAACAGTGTTTAGCATGTTGTGAAATTTTAGACGGTCATGTTCAGTGGCAACATCAGAAGGCAAGCTCTTCCATTTAATGATGGTGCGGGGTATAAAAGAAGTTAGTGTCCTGAAGTTAGTTCAATAAGCCACTTATGCTTGGCGGCAGGCTTAGAAGAGCAAGAAGTGCGCTGCATTTCTACACACGTGCATGTGCTTATAATGTGTGCACGCAATTAATCTACCTGTTCTTTATGCGTGCGCACTCTGCCCATTGCATCTGTTGCTCGCTGTGCGGTGTGAAAGACAGAACATAGGAAACATTGTGGAAAAGGCCTGGACATATCCGTAATATGTACCCAGCATGTCCCTATGATGTACCTCTCAAACACGCTAGGGATGTCAACAGTACAGGGAAAATGCAGCCAAGCAATCGTGGGAGGGACGTCTGCAGATACGCACTCAACACATCTCAAGGATACCCATGTCCTGGCAGTGGATTTCCATAGGATATATCGTCACACGATATCCATTAAACGTGACTGTTGTCACTGAAGACGTGGGAATGAGACGGGCAAATATTAGACAAACTTGCCAGTCTCTATCATGTCGTACTTCTCTCTGTATACTAAGAGCTTTTCAACCGCACTTCCTTCCTCTTTCCTTCTACATTTTTTATACACGGAGTAGCAGGCCAAATAGAAAGCTAATCCAGCGCACCTGATCTGCCTTTCTCTCATTAAATACATTCTATCATCACTACCCTTTTCTCAATAAACATGAAACCTCAGCTTCGTCCTCATGACGTTGCTGCATCAACGTCTCGCAATGTGAATTCGTGTGAGCTGCTGTTAGCACTTCGGCACATTTATCTTGTGGGCATGCACTGTACTGCATAAATGTAAGCTTTTTACAGGATATATATAGAAGTGACCTGAATGAGAATACACATTCGAGAGAATGACGGTATAAAGACACTTGTACGCATTGGGTTTAGTTGTGTAGGATTTAGTTACAGCGTTTTCGCGCGTGTAAGCAGCAGCAAAAGTCTTTAAAAATTTGCAGTAAAATGGAGTGCGGGTTATATGCGAATTTCGTCTTGAGGTGCGCCTTTGCTGCAGTATGTGCCGTGCTGCCGTGAAGGCACACCTCCAGGCACAGTTCTCTGTCGTTTGTTATCTCCTAGGGAACTCCACCCCCGTGTGCCTTTTTAATGGTCGCCCCTTTTTCCTCTTTTCGGGCTGCCCTATTGTATTCTGGCTATGTTGTTAATTCACACAGTGCCGGCGAACCAGAACTGCAGATCACGATGAAGCTGCGCTGGACGGCAGTCTTTCACAGGTGCATCGACCCGCCCCTGCACGGTCACGGAAGCCGAAGAGCTTGCCATCGCGTTAGCCATTCGCGAATGCCAACACGCAAATAAAGCACTGACTATCCTCACGGATTCCCAGCAGGTCTGCAGGGAGGAATCGGAAGACGTGTGGCACAACTCCTAGCCCAAATACCCAAGGAGGACACTGAGGACTTCACTGCCAAAACAGTACGTCGGGATACCGGACCAAGTTGGCATCACGGATAACAGAAGAACAGACTGCAGTCGACCTCGAGCATTCAGTCATGCTGAACAATATACACCGCAGAGCGAGTCGCTTGCGATATGCACCACCCCGTAGAAAACTAAATACGGAGGATGCCGCTGCATAGCTGGCATAGACTCCGAACAGGCACCTGCACGAACCTACACATATATTACATCGCATACACACCACAGCCTACAGGGACGGATGCCCGTGCAGCAGAGCCGCACCAAACCTCTATCAGATTACGTGGGAGAGCACGTGTGCTACACAACATAGAACACCACGACACGAACATCACGAGGGAGCAATGGGAGGCACTGCTGTCCAGCTGCACGGCCCTTGACGACCAGCTCAAGCTTATCCAGAGAGCCGAGAAGATGGCAAGAGCCAGCGGAGCCCTAGCTGAAAGGGCCCCTCATCGATGCCCCCTTTGGGGGGCCACTAAAAAAGAAAACCTCGATTAGATTTTCTCAATAAATTTAATTTCTCTCTCTCTTACAGCGCAGAAGAAAATAAGATTATCAACGTTGCCAAAAAAGTGGAGAACGGAGCTGCCGGTCGAATATAACACGTGGATGAGTCGCGATCGAATGTAGACTGTTTTCAGAGATTTGAGTGTTGTTGCGCATTCCACACTCCGTTTCGAGATGTTGTAATATGGATGCGGATTGTACGCGAAAAAAAAAAAAAAACACGGTAACCGCTTCGATGCTTCGCTATATCCGAGCTTGGTACCTTTCTATGCTTTCATCTATATCGGAAGCATATGTACCTGCACCATGCTCCGTATCTGCACGGTGCAGCTATGCAATGCCGGTTTGGCCAACGTTCGGCGTGGCTACGAGTTCCGACAGTCCGGTACGCGTAGAGGAGCTGCCAGTGGAATGTAGCACAGGGACGAGTCGCGATCGAATGTAGACTGTTTTCAGAGATTTGAGTGTTGTTGCACATTCCACACTCCGTTTCGAGATGTTGTAGTATGGATGCGGATCATACGCGAAAAAAAAAAATATACGGTTCCCGCTTCAGATGCTTCGCTATATTCGAGCTTGGTACCTTTCAAGCTTGGTACCCAAGCTTCAAGAATGAAGACTTCGGCCTCGACCCGTTAAAACCTTAAAAGACTCAATAAAGTTTTCCATTCCATTCCATTCTATGTTTTCATTTATATCGGAAGCATATGTACCTGCACCATGCTCCGTACCCTGCACGGTGCAGCTCTGCAATGCCGGTTTGGCCAACGTTCGGTTTTCGGCGTAAGCTTGCTCGTGTCCCATAAAATAAGAAACCGCGCAGTTTTCTGTGCGGCCTTTGATTTCATATATAACCGTTGTCGCACGAAAAACAATAAATAGTTGTCCAAACGGCTAAGCTCCGCCGCTACGCCGAATACAGAGACTACCACACTGAGTGGCGTAGCGATCCGTCTCTTCATCATCATCATCATTCATTTCTTTGCACTCGCCGGCGTCCGTTTCGAACGCGGATGGCACCGGCGGCGGCGAGGTATCTGTTTCTAGCATCGCTTCTGCCTCGCTAATTGCCGCTAAAACCGAGTCTAGAAATGGCTTGGCACGTCTCTCTAGCGTGGTTAGCAGCGGTGTCCTGCTTCGCGGCCACGGGTGAGCCTGTCGGACTACCGCAGTTCGTGGCGCCAACCGGTGTAGAACAAGGCGAACGTCAGTACAAAGCCGTGCTGGCTAAGATACCCGAGTACGGCGCGTGCTGGAGTGAAGCGGTCGCACGGCTCGAACGGGGCTGTGACGAGCTCACCGAGGAGTTGCAGGTATGCATTGGCATCCCGCTTGATTAATATTTGCATTGCTGAACAGTTTCACGCGGGTTTTCTTGAGCTGCGTGGTGCCATGCCATGCTTGCTAACATGCGCTCGCGCTACGTACAACACGGTCCCTGAAAACAGCTCGAACTTTTCTATCTAATATAGGCATGCGTCGGCCACCGCTTCGTGGATGGACATAATAGTGAGGGAACCGTTACCGGAGGTTCCTATCGTTCCTTTGAAGCCACGGAAAGCGTGGTGGAGCTGAATGAAAACGATTGTCATACGTACTGATCTTGTCACTATTGCATACAGTAAAATAAGGAGTAGGTCAACACGCTGGCCCGCCGTAAAGTGAGCGGTGAAAAAAAAAATACATATATATAAGTGGGACACAGACACACGTGCATTTCAGTATGACCACATGGATCAAGAAGCCGAGTGGTTCCTACCCACTCTGTCACAACGAACCCCTAATAATCGGCGCGACTTCTCTAAAGTGAAGCCTTAAGTTCTGCAGGTCCATTATCGATTGCGTCATCACACCTGCTCTGATTAGCTTAAATGAAGGAAATTGACAGTGTCTATAAAAGCAAACCAGCTGGCCTGCAAATTTGAGCGCACAAAGACTCGCCAAGGCATAGATTACTATTTTGTTTTGCATAGAGACCATGTAGAAGTTTATTCTGTATAAATGGCTGATTTTTTAATAAGTGAAATGACACTGCATGCAATACTACTATAGTTCTTCAGCACTGTCATGTTGTTAATGCAGCATTGCCTGCCATTGGTCGAGACCTCTAGGCGTGGTGTGCGACATTTCACTGAAGGCAGATTTGTTAGGAAACTCAAAAGTTACAGAAAAAAATTGTTTTTTTCAATACAAGTGAGATGGCAGTCAAAGAATCGTACTGCTCCCATATCCTAGTACACCACTACATAAAGTTAATGGAACAGGTTGTGATGCGTTATCACAAGAGTACAGTAAATGAGCTGTGCCATTTTCGATGCCGTCGTCATCAAGTAGTCTTCATTTTCATCATGCGGCAGCCGGAGTGGTGCAACCACCTGGTGGTGTAGAGTTCAACCAGACAAACACAGAGCTAAAACTGCAGTAACCCATTATATCCTGCTTCGCTGCTGGTGTAAATTTGTGGCAGTGGCATAGTTGTGATTACGCTGCTGTCAAAAATTTACACCAGCAGCTAAGCAGAATATAGTAATTAGCTTTGTGTTTGTGTGGTTGAGCTTTGCGCCACCAGCTGGTGCCACCAATCTGGCCGCTCACGTTTACGCCCTTGCTAAACCGGCAACACCGAACGCACTAAAATTCTCTGTTGTCCCACCCATTCATTCAGATATCCGGTTATGTGCAAAACGTTTTGCGCAGCGTAGATTCTAGCGGTGTACCACATGTGGGATCTACACTACATATATATATATATATATATATATATATATATATATATATATATATATATCGAAATGGGCTATAATGCATCTCATTCATTCGAGTTTAATTTTTGCATTGCTGCTCAAATACTGACCTTGAAGAACACGCAGTGTTGCATAGGCACCGGGAAGTGGCGTGAGGGCATGGGGGTGGGCCTTGTACTATAGTGCCAGTTGAGGCTGATGTTTGTGACATGAAGCGATATTGCGGTTACCTGGTGCTGGTTCCACGCTAGACAGCACTACAGCCAGGCCCTGGCTGTAGTGCTGTGCTGTGCTTGACGTAAGTGCATCTTGACTAGCATTGACCATCTGGAAGAGTTCATTCTTTTTACAGTGAAGCTGTGTATGGCTAGGGTTCTGTGCATTTTTCTTCTGCATGTGCAAAAACTGTGGGCCGATCCCGAAGATTGCGCAATACCGGGCCAACTCGTGCCAGAGGTGAAGCAGGCTTCAAGCACTCCGCCAACTTGCAAAAATAAGTTTGATATCTTGGGTCTAAATACAACCCGTATCGCATATTAAACTGATAAGAACAGATACCTGTGTCGGCAATGGCTACGTTCGCACCGGTGTTCCAAGCGCTTGCGCATCTACTTTCCTTCCGCTCTCCCGTGGTGGTGGTCCCGTCACGTGTGTCGGGTTTCCTCCGGCTCCTTGGTGTGGTGGTTCTATAGTCCACGTCAATGTATATAAAAATCACTGTAAATGAGTTAGTACTTTTGTGCAAAATACATTGTCACCTCTGTACCGTGTGCTTAACAGCTTCACTGGTCACAGAGTGAAACCTTCACAGAGTGGAATCGCTTATGATTATTTTTTCTGCTCTTCCCCCCCCCCCCCCCCCCCCCCCCCGCTTCGGTTGCCACGTGGCATAATGTCGGTATGAAACAAAATATAAGGCAAATTAGTTCTGCAGAATTCCGCAAAGTGGAGGAAATTTTCTCCAAGGGAAAATTGACAACCCATATGTAGCACGAAGCTATAAAGAATACGCCATGTGGCTTTTCAGAAACAAAGATTCGTAGTTGAAGACCAGGAGACGTTTTTGTTCAACTACGAAGCTTTGTTTCTGAAAAACCCATGTGGGTTTCCTTTGTAGCTTCGTGCTACACACGGGTGGATGTAAATTTTCCCTTTCATGAACTAAATGTAAGCATGCAGGCCCATTTCATAGAGACACTGCAATAGTGACTTATAAAATGTATTGTCCGTAATCCATCTTTCACTGTCATCAGCTTGATCACAGATCAATTTCACACCTTTAAGTACACTTTCGCAGATTGTCTTTGTACCAAGGCGTGTCCAAAGTAGATGGCGGGCATCTGCTGCAGACACAGGAGCTTGGGGTTAAGCACTGTCTGACCAAACCTCGCAGTGAATCTTTTATCCTCAGAATATTGCGCAACTGGAACAATCTTCCTGCACCCACAGTTACCTGTCACCAACCGTCACTCGATTTGTCCCTCTCTAGCTGACGTTGTACTTTACCCACAGATTGAAATACCAACACTGAAGTGCGTGGTTTTTGCTCATATAGTGGAAAGCAAAGGGTGGAGATATGTGAACAACTCTGACGTGTTGCAAGCGCTGCTTGCTTCAGTTTATTATTCATTCATGATACAACATGTTAGATACAAATAAATGTATGCATCACAGTTGATTGTGCATCTCCACCCTGCACAAAAACTAATTTCTGCTTCAATCATTGAGTAAATTACGCTGGGGAAATCGTTTTTGTATGTAACATTTGTTATAGAATTGTACGAGCAGATATTATATACTAACATATTGAATCACAGGTGACCACTCCCCTTTATAATGCCTATGGTTTGGAGGTTATTATTAAACCAATTAAACATACACTGGTATAGTAATTTTTCATTGTGACAATACAATATTTATGTAGTGTATATTTTTAGGGGTGGAGGGTGGGTTCGTGTAGCAGTACAGTTTAGTAAGCACTGGTGTAATATTTATGCCATCCTCTTCAACTGCCGGTGCAGGGTCGGCTTGCACTGGCCTTCACAAGCTGCTTCCTGGAGAAGATGGGCCAGCCGCCGATTCGGTGTTCCGACTCCCAGCCGCTGTCGCGCTGCCCAGCTCTGGCCCGATTTCTCGAAAAGCCCTTGGCCACCTCGTACACCCAGTTCTTCACCCACACGCAGGCAGGTGGAATCGACAGCATTTTTTGAACTTGTCAGATTTTGCGGAAAGGCTGGTTGTGTGTTCGCATGCAGATAGGGAGCCAAGGCAGTGCGGTGCATGGTTGAGGTTTCTGACGCATGGAGATCAGACTGGCCAGTGGTGGCTGTCAACTTCTGAGATGAAAACACGCAATCTGAGTGTGCATAACTACCAACTGTCCGAGATTTTTTATAAATGATAGAAATTCTGGCTTGTTTTGTGATCTTGCAAATGTTACAACACCTGCTGTGGTGGCTTAATGACTACTGAGTTCTGCTACTAAGAATGAAATAATGGGTTTGATTCCCGGCAGCCATGGTTTGGTTTTGATGCGGGCAGAATGTGAGAATGCTCGTGTACTTATGCTTAGATGTGTGCTAAAGAACCCCAAGTGGGTCAAAATTAATCTGAATTAATCTGAAACCCTCCAGTAAGGCGCCTGTCATAGCGCTAAGGTTGCCTTGAGATGTTAAACCCCATGAATGAATCAATCAATCGCTGTTGCAACCTGCCATGTGTTGAAGTGTAATTCTTGGCTGTGTCTGCATTTCGCAGGTGATATGCGCATTCCTGCGCAGCCGTAAATGGCAGGCGGAGGCGGCACGTACCATCACCGAGCTGGGTGCGTCCAGCGTGCGCGCCACAGCCGAGCTGAGGCGTGCGGCCGAAACCCAGGCGCAGCTGGTGCGGCGGCAGCAGCAGATGTTTGCTAACACTGAGCACCTCAGGCAGGAGCTTGTCAGCGCGCACTCGACGCTCCGCGAGCACCGGGAGATGCTCGACACGAGCCTGCTTCGCCTGTCCTACGTGCAGGTGAAGAAGCATGGTTCGGGGTCACGTCGGGGTCTCTTTTGGGTGGAGCGTGCAGTGAGGTAGTTGTGTTTGTGGTAACGTGAGCAGTAGTAATGGTCACTATTAGGGCTGGACATTGACTAAAAACTTTGAGTCGATTGTCGGGAATATTTTATGTAGCGTATAATCGAACTTGGGGATTTACATCTGAGACGAAAAAAAAAGAAGATAGAAAGGATTAGGAAGACTGGTAACTCATGCATGTGGGTATTGCAGGAAAGCAAACCGTGCTATATTTGAATCAATAAGTGCCTGTTGGCGACATTCTGCGCGAATACAGCATGACTAGCTCATGTGGATGCAATCGAAGGATGAGCCATGGAGGCAAAGAAGCTTAATGGTCTCTTTTAGTAGAGAATTCCTGTGCTTTCTAGTAGTCATGTTAGCAGCACTAAAGAGGCGCTCGCATGGTGCTGGATTCTCTGATGGCTTGAAGTGCAGCATGCATGGGTGACTTTTGTCCCATGAGACCTACAGGTGCCCTGTCAGTTGGTACATCGAAGCCCAATCTACCATTCGCTTGATCCAATGCTCTGGTTTGTTGATAGTTATAAACAGGCCTCCAACAGTGATGGTGATGTTCACTGCAATTCGATGCAATAAATTTTCTTTTTCCAAGCAAGGACAAACCCCCGTTAGTCTTTGTTATCGTGAAGAAATGGTCACACGAACCAGCAAGAGTATTGCATTTATACAGTGGAACTCCAGTTATATGTCTTCCGATTTTGCGACATTCCATGCTTAAACGACAGATTGGTGCAGTCCTGGCAAGCTCCGCTTCAATACAATGCATTAGATACCTCAATTATATAATGCGAGAAGAATGTGCACGTCCCGTCTCATTTGACGACCTGTGCAAAATTGCAAGCCCAACGGCAGATGTGTGAGAAATGCCAGCTTCTGGCAGCTTCCTCGTGACGCCATCCGCTCCATCGAGAAGGGGAGAGCGCCCCTCCACATGTGGAAACCTCCAAGTGGCTTCCAGCCTCTTTCCTAGCCTCCGTATACCTTCCCTTGCATTCGCTCTCATCATTTATTTGTCACCTTCCCCCTCTTTACACCACACAACTGCCACCTGCCTTTGTCCCTTCGTTGCCATCTCATTGCACTTTCTCTCTCAGGGCCACATTCTTGATGTTTCCGCTAAGCTGATAGACCATCTCATGTGCCGACTGAGTGGAGTCTGTGCTTCCACATCTCGGGTTGTGCAGGGAAGCTTGGTGCTTAAGGAGTCCACCCACACCGTCACAGGCATTCTTCCCGTGCCCGGTAGCAGAAAATATCCACCTTGCATATATATACTTGGAGTGGCACAACTCGTACAGTTGGTACCTATTTTTATAATGGCTCACTACACTATCGCTGACGTATGTTACGTGACAGTAGATGGGTGCCTTTTCATCTAACACTTCGTGCACTCTACCTTGGGGTTAGCAAGCATGTGCTGCGTCGTGATGCATGTCGTCGCTTATGACAGCAAAGCTGTGTGTTGCTTCCTTTGTCGTGGAGACACAGGTGAAAATGCACATTTCTGTCTTGTGTCAATGGTATGACTGTTTTATTTGAGAGGACAGTCCCATTTTCTGCAAGATCAAAACGCAGAACAATGCTTCTGCAGTGCTAGCACTTCTTTGCCTCATGAATAGCTGTGGCTTGTGTGGCGTATGTATTCGTGAGCAATCCATACGGTCATTTATTTGCCGAGTTCTTTCACAAAAAGGGTTGGAGATGACGTCTTCTTGATCAAGTCACGGTCACTGCTTTCCCAAACAGCAAATGTGACCTTGTCCTCGTCGACCATTCCCAGGCTGGCCAAAGTAAGGATTTCGCTCCATGGGCAGCGTTTGCATTCACCTAACATACAATCTGTGGTTGGGAGCCGTAAAGGCACAATGCTTTCATGCCTTCCTATGAGATTTTCATGCCTGTTACATTCTCAAGCGCGGAGATGCAAAGGTTGGCATTAGCACAGTAAACACAAATGCAAATCTCTTGTTGTAGTGCAAGCAGCACCCGTTTTGGACGCAGGCTGTAAAACTTTGATAGGGCGATGGCACTGTCGGGGTGAGCTGCTTTGAATATCTGGAGCATTTAGCAGATAGAATGTGTCATAAACTGCTCTGAGACATACTCTGTCTGGCCTTTCGTGATGACTGACACATCTTTCTTGTTTGGGCTCTGCCGAGAGTACGCAAGTTCGTTCTTGGTGAACTAGTCAAGCACAGCTTGTACATCTGACGGGACAGATAAAATTTGGCCGCATCCCATGCTCCTCGTGCCCATTTCGAGCCTTTCCGAGCATGTACGTTATGACAGCTGGGATTGCCTCTGGAACATGTTTATTTTCAGCTTCTGATGGCATGATGGTTAAGAGACAGAGGCGCTCTCGATAGGACCTTGAAGCCTCGTACGCTTGCTTCAAGCTATTCAACCAGCCAGCGCATGTACAACATTCTGTGACAGATGGTTCAGGTGAACTGACACTTTCGTATGCAGCACTTAAAGTTGAACGTATCTTTGTCACCATGGCGCTTCCAATCTCGGCCTGTTTTCTCTTTCCGCGAGATCGTCTGCTGCGTTTGTGAATGGAAGATGGTGGCTTCAATAGTAAAACATCAGAAGAAAGATGGACGTACCTGTTCAAGTCATCAATCGCTTCTTCGTGAAGGAATGCCTCGTCTGCTTCCATGCAGATGTCGCTAGATGAAGACAGGATTTCCTTGAGGTGTGTAAAGCAGTGCTGGCAGACCTCATTGGTGTCGTGAATACCCTCAGCCGCTGCTAGTAGCTTCTGCAGGAGGCAACATCCAAAACGTTTGCACAACAAAGGATTTTTTTTCTTAGCAATCTTCTTATTGTGAACGCGTAAATAATCGGCACAGAGTACTCTAACTGAGCTATGAGCTGCATGCATCACATGTGGTGAACAGCTACACCAAGTCGAAACGTTTATACTTGACAGCACCACACTCTTTCTGTCGCTTTTTTCGTGCTGCTGTCGTGACTGAGCTTCCAGAATGTCTCGTGGTTTCATGTTCTATGGGTAAGGCTGTCTAAAGCTTTTGAAAACGTGTGGGCCACGCTCGTTATTGAAGGACAGTGCCCTTCTGGTGCCACCAGTGACCTCTGCTGTTCTCGGCATGGGAAAGTGTGCCAGCAAGGTGCTAACAAAACATAATAAATTAGGTAACTTCGGCAGCCTTCAGCTCAGTCATGCCGCACTGCACTTATTCAGACAGCTGAAATGCAGAGGTCAAAGTCTAGGTAAGACAGGAAGATGTTATCTGTAAGCGACATGAAAAAGATATAACAGGAAGCTAAATAAATGGCTAAGGAAATGACTCAGATAAGTTTTTAGAGAGGTACAGTATGAGTTGGACGTGGTGGTGCCGAAGAAGGTTACAGTATCCATTGCAGGGGGGGGGATGGGAGCCGGCAGTGAAGTAGCACCTCCATAATAGGGCACCTGCTGATTACGGGAGCGCTCCGTTGCTTACGGATTAGCCTGCCTTGGCGCCACTTATATGTGATTTATTGGTGCACCAGGTGGGTTTTGGCCAACATCGGCCACAACATGCACTCGTGGTGTCTCGCAAGCTGTTGACAAGCGAATAATGGAGGTGTAAGCGCGATGCTCAGAGAGGTTGTAGGCTGCAAACTGAGTACGGATTAGCACTTTGGGAGGTGACAGCCCCAAACGCCTGCACACGCTAGACCCAAATATAGTCTGACAATACATTTTTGTTGAAAACAACCTGCCAGAGCAAAGTTCTGAACCGGCAAAGAAATTAGAACTAGATTTGCATGCAATGAAAACTGATAGACAACCAGCAAAGACATTAAGGCCAGCATGCTCAACATGGGCCCGTTATATTTAGTGAATAAAGCAAATGAGGAAACATAATTGCGCCCACGTTTTGCCCGACATAAGTGGACTTCCACCGAAAATTTTTTCAAAGATTGGAACCAGAGTCTTTGTGTTTTATTTTCTTTTTGAAAATGAGTTTTTTTAAAAAGCTTGTTTATTTAACTATATTTTCCTTCTGTTTCATGTAGGAAGATAATATTTTGCATAAATGTTACAAAGAAAACATTCTTTGCTTGACATGTTTTCAAGTTTCTGTGTGAAATAGAAAATGCGCGAAGATGCATCAGCCATGTTTGGAATTTTTTTACATTTTTGTAGTTTGTGGACAGCTTTAAAAAAACACATGGAACTAATTTATTTTGAAGTGTGTTAGAATGGGCAGGAAATGTTTTTTGACACAACATTCTTAGTTTGCATTTTATTCGGCTGTGAAATTGGAAAACATTGTGGTAAGCGATGAGGAGGACACTTGCGCCGCCACCTTCAAATATTTCTTGGGCTTGCTGGGAATGCTTTTTCGAGAATAACATTTACGATTCTGTGCAGTTTGAATATTCTTACATGACATATATAAAACTCCTGGAATCACCCTATTGTGTTACACCTGCAACTGTTTGCACTAATTCAGCATGGGCACACACCCTTATTAGCTTTTACGTTTAAATTTACGGATTTACGGACTTACTGTTTTACGGATTGTTTGTAGTTTAGCCCGATAAGGGCAGATGGAGCGTAGTAAACAAAGCTGCAATAACGTTCAAGCCACATGCATGAAGATCAGACAAATCCACGTGCTAACCGTCATTTCTTTTGTAGTTGAACAATCGCAGCACTGGAGTTCCCTCTTGTGATTTTAGCGGGAAACTGTGCTGACACAGGCTGTATTGCTGGCGGCTCTCTGACTGATGTTTGATGCCAACTGCATCGCCAGATGTCGCCGCTGCTGCACGTTGTGGGAACTCTCTAATACAGTTTCACTGGAACGCATGCACATCTCGATACTAAACGCAAGTTTCCAACAAGTCTGACCCTAATTGAAGCTCATTGTGTGTTTCTCTTGGATCTTCTTGCCTCCATGCTTGCAGGCATTCTTTGTGGACCAGTTTGCGACGCTGCACTCGCTGGGATACTATGCCATCGCGGTGGTCCTGTCCTTCCTCATGACGGCCTCCAAGCGCACGGCTGGTGCCCGCCCCTGGCTGCTCCTGCTCTTCCTGATTAACCTGCTGGCTGAGCGGTTGATTGTCAAGTGGGCCTCTCTGGATGCTATTGACCGGGCTGCACCACTGGCGTCGGATGTGAGTGCCCCTGTTTTCCACCTGCCAGTTTATTGTTAAAGTATGTACGGTAGGCTACTGTTAGATTTTTCGGTAAGTTTGATCCTAACCGGAGGTCCTGGCCTGTGCCCATTCATTTCTACGGACTCAGCCTTTCGTCATTTCGATATTAACATCAGTCATCACCGGATAATTCGAACTTGACCAGTTATCATGCATGTGATTGGCCCCTATGGTGATCCCAATAGTGACTGACCCCCTCAGTGGCAGCATGTCAAGGTGGAGCTTAGAGGACAGTGAATTCGTTGAACACACATGATTTCCTGCTGAAAACGCCTATTTTATCCCTGCCCTAGGAAGATTTTCAATCAATAGCAGTAGCTCACAATCTCACAGTAGTAGTATTTACGTGATTCTAATGTATGCCTTTTTTCCCAAGAAAATTAGGTTGAAAATTGCCTGCGAGGTGTAATTGGGTGCGAAACCAAAACCGTGTTTTGAGTGTTCATATGCTTTAACGCATAACAGCGCTTTATTGTGGTGAATCTGACTTTTTGATCCCGGTCTCTGTTTTCCAACACATATTAGACCCTTGCCCATTTTGCTTACTAAAAAAATCAGGTGTGCATTAGATTTCTACTTTAGGAGCTTTGATTTCATTTTTAGTTTAGTATTCTACTTTGGACCCATAGAAAGCAGGCGTACGTTTCATTTGGAGGCATGATAAAATCAGGCAAAAACTGCCAAATGAATTAGCGGTGTGTCCTGATATTTTTTCTCCATCTTGTTTTATTCAATCAATTTAGTCAGTTCTCTCGGTGTCGAACAGAAGTCAACTGTACAGTAAAATCTTAATTCAAGGTCTGTCGGACCAAAGGTATGTCCCATTTCATTGGGCTCACCAATTATCGAAAAGCGAGAAAATGTAAAAGCCAACAACAAGATATGGTTGAGCCCAGATATAACGAACCTAAGTGTCACATGGTGCCCATTTGTTATATATGTTGAAGTTCATAATAAGTGTAAAGCACCTAAAAGAAGTTGCCAGTCAAAGCAAAGTTCATTCCTTTGAAAAGAAGTCTGATATGGTCATTTGCTTCTGCAGTGCAGACCTGATGACGGCTGTCTCTAGTTTGTTTAAAGCGGTAATGTTCTCCTCATCGAGGCCCTTGATGTAGACAACTGCCTGAAGGTCTTGATGTAGCTTACGGCTTTTTGATGCACTTACGGGTTTGGTTTTGAAGATTGGTCGTCATCCAACTCTTCAGTGTCTCTCTCACCCTGCACTTCAGGAATGATGTCATAATCTGTGCACGCTTTCATGACGCCAGCATCATCATCTGCGAGAACAAAATCTTCACAGCCGATGTCACAGAGGCCCATGTCGGAACCGATGACGCATTTCCACTGGTCATTGGTGGACTTGTTTTCTTGGGAAACATTGGGCTCGACATCAAGCCAGTCTTGAGGAATAGGCTCCCAATGCAAGATGCCGTCACTTCTGCCCAGGCCGCCCTCACAATCTCAACAGCTGAATAAAAGGAAACTCAAAGCGGCAAGTTGGAGGCTGGATTACCAACAGCGATCAGCATGCACTGCACAATGCAGTGCTTATACGCTGCTTCAAATACGTGGATAATGCCCATGTCAAGTGGCTGTGCTTTTGACGTGAAAATTGGTCTCAAGAAAAGCACAGTCGCTGCTGCCAGGGCAGTCTAACAGTTATCATGCCCAAGCAGCATGCTTTTGCCTTGCTCCTGCATGTTGTGTTTGAATTTGATGAGCCATTTGGCAAATAAGTCAAGCATCATCGATGCTTTTGCATTGTGCTTGTAGCTCACGGGCACATAGTTGCAAGAACAATGTGGCTACTTTGACTTGCCAATTACGAAGAGCAAGTGCCAATCTCTGCCATTCATGTTTGTGCACAGAAGCACAGTAATGCATACTTTACTCTGCTTGCCACCAGCACGTTGCCTTTCATGGTGTGCATTTTGTCCGAAAGAATGCGATAAAACAGTGCAATTTCATCTGCGTTATAGACATTTCACTCCGTTTAGTTCGCAATGGTGGCTTTGTTCATTTAAAAAACATGCGTTAACATTTCCGTCACTTGCTGAAGTCCCATCGCTGATAATCAATTTGAAAACAATGCCATTGTGCACTTTGAACTGATGTAGCCAGCCAGTGCCTGTGCAGAAGTCGGGAAAATGCAACAGAAACGCGAAGTCTTCAGCTTTAGCCAGCATCAGTGGTCCGCTGATCGAAATACGCTGAACCCGCGTGTCGACAAACCACTGCAACATCTGCACACCGTCGTAATTTTGGCGCCTCAGCAGACCATTGCCGCCCGTCATAAGGTGGCCTCCATTGTACTTTAGCTTGCTGCAAAGAAGGCACTCGTCAATTTGCACTATCTTCCTGGGGTCACCAAGTGGAAGTTATGCCAGCAGCTCGTCCCACGAGGCCTCATGAGTGGTGTTCCTCCAGTCGGTGATGGCATGCTCTGACAGAGTAAACAAGTCACCAGTCATTTACTTCAACAGCCACGCGTCTATGCTTTTGCTCACACAGTACGTGAGCCAAATCACTTGATTCCTGGAGAGGTGGATGTTCGGAAGGCCGAGGTGGTCTGCGTTGGCGAAAGATCTTCCTTCATCTCTTTGCCCATGCATTGCAATGGTACCGTGCAACTACAACGGGTGCTTTCGGCACCTGTTGCACTGGAAGGCAGCCCGGTGTCCATTCTGAGTCTTCCTGTACAATATGACGGCTTCACCTTTGCAGGTTGGTTGGTCCGAGTTGAACCCCACCTCGTTGCAGGTGCCCCAGTACTCCTACAATGCCACCAGACCTGGTCTGGCGCTGGGGTGCGGTGAGCGCACAGCGCTTGAAGCCGGATCGTGGACCATGGGTATTCGCCATGGTCTGCATGACCACAGAGGAGCTGCAACATTTCAAGGTCGACCGACGAGAAGTGGCGACGCCAGGCCCCATTATTGCAGTCAATGTTCAACCAGGGACCATTATTCACAGTGACGAATGGGCCTCATACAACTGTATCCCAAATTTAGTGGACGCTAATGGAGTGAGCCTCAGTCTGCATTCGGAGACAGTAAACCACAGTGTGAACTTTGTGGACCTTATCACGGGTGCTCACACTCAAAAAACAAAAGTTGGCAAAAAGTGCCATCTCCTCACCGCTGTGTACAGGATAACTGCACCGCTGCTGGTGTCGCACCTGAAATGGCTGTGGTGGCATTCAATTAATGGCCACATGCACTCCAAGTACTCTTTTCTTCATTTGTTAGAAACCATTGCTCAGCGCTACCCAGTATGAACACTTTCCTGTGCTTGTTAGAAGCCATTGCTTGGCGCTACCTAGTGTGAAGGTACATCACAAAGTAAAGGAAAATAAAGCTTATTTTTTTGACCCGTTGCTTGTATGAATGTTTTCTGGCATTCCTGTGTGCTTACATACATGGTAAGCCTGCGGCAAGGCACTTTTGCGCTAGGCGGCACCTACTCCATCTTTAAACGTGAGCTATCTTTTGAAAGCCCAGTGCGAAAACCATGCACACACCTATCTGCTTATACGGTAAGTGTGTGGCAAGAAGCACTTCTGCGCTAGCTGACACCATTTAGCGCGAGTAGCAAGTGATCTGTTGAAAGCAAGCCAAGTGTGAAAAGCAGGTGCACACCAATCTGGCCTCATAAATGTGCGTGCAAGCACGTAGTGAGCTGTGCCAATCCAATCCAGAAGACAGGAGGAGGGGGAATGCTGTGCCACCATCTTGTAACACTAAGCTCAGCATTAATCTGAAAGTAGCTTTCTTTTTTTTACGCTGCCCTTATTTTGTTGCAGTTTGGCCTTTAAGAGAGGCACTAAAGGAAAACATTAAGCCGAGCTAGATCGACACGCTAGGCTTCTCCGCTATTAGCGAATTCATCATTTGCAGTGAGAACAGAGCTTCTGTAAGTGAGTAAATGACGAAAATGAAAAATTGGAGTGGCATCACCTATTTTGGGCTGTGGTACCTCTCACGTGACGTCTGCACTGGCTGGTTCACAGAGAGCGGCCAACATGGAAGGTCATGTGGAGATTATGTCAACTCGTCTATTCCAGCGCAGGCAATTTAAGTTGAGCAGCAGCAACAGCGCAATTTTTGGTAGCAATATGCTATGCAGCGAAGTCACATATTGGCACACAGAAAATGATTAGACTTCTAGACAAATTATCTACCGCCTGAGCTCGACTTAATTTTTCCTTTAATGTAACTTTAAAGGAACGGCTGTTGTTGCCCATTGATCATTGCAGAGCCCCCTGGGCATTCACATTGGTCTGTGCCGCCGTCTCATCTCCCTGTTGGCCCTCTGCGTATACCTGTACCAGCTGTACACGTTCCGTGACTTGGCCACGCTCAACAATCAGTTGCTGCTGGACCTGCAGGCCGAAATGCGAAACCTGCGCACTTCCCACTCACCCTTGGGTAGCCCCCGGCAGGAGCAGGACCCCCGAACTGGTAAGTGAAGGTAGATGGAGAAGCAGCAGGCAGTCTGGGCACGTTAGAAACTTACCATGTTTTACACAATGAGTAGAATGCGTGAACTAGACCCCTGAAAGATGCCTATCTGAGCAACTCGGACATCAAAGTCAGAGAAGCTGCACTTGCCCTTTGGAAGTCCTAAGTGTCTGTTCTGCCTCTACCTGAAATCTATACCCGAGCCTTTTCAGATGCTTCACTATATTCGAGATTAGTTCTTCTATACTCTCCACTAAATTTGAAACATGTGTTCCTGTTTACAGTAGAACCTTGTTGATACGATCTCGTGTCGTAAGATTTCTCCGTGTCAACATTCGAGATCAAGAACACAAAATACTCCCCGATATAGTTGCGCCCTTTCTTTACCAGTGTTCAAAGAAAACATTATTTTTTGGCACCAATGCTTAGTACATTGCCGAAGTGCAATCATATGATACGTTTTTCGGATGCTAGACCCCATGTGAAAAATAATATGTGTGAGGCATGCGTGATCAAGAGCAGCAGGCACCTGGCACGCACTCAGTTTCCCTTTCCGTGGTGCCAGTAAATCTTGCGTGTTATTGCACGTTGCATTCACAGATATTGTTGCCAACCCTACTGCAATAATCACCTATCCGTAAAGGTGGATGAATATAATTTTTTTTCTAATACGAATCAAATACACATAGTGGATATTGAATATAGAATAATAATCGCCATCATAATTTTTGTCCCTTAAGGGCTGCTTACAGGATACAGTTAAACCTCGATATAACGAAATTATCAATATCATAAAGTATTTAACTTTTCATAACCTCATGTCCATAACACGCCGTGTATTTAGAACCTCAATATAACAAAGTGTGTGTGCGATTTCAATATAACGAAATTTCACTTCTGCCGTGGAGGAATGGCGAGACAATAAATGAAAACTTTTGCGGACACAGATGGTCAAATGACTGAATTACAAGCGGCTGCTTGCAAATGCACCTCTCAAATCGCACGCGGCACTAAGTGGAGCTGCATCATGTTCCGTATAAAGTCCAAGTGCAATAAGATCCTATCATGGCCCGCACAGTTTGTGCTTTAGGTGAGATTGAAAGTGTGAGGGTGAGACAAGAAAGATGATGGCTTCACGAGTGCTGGCTTTCTGTGCGAGCGAAGGGAACGAGGGGGAGGGAAATGCGATCAAGGGCGCGCGAGGGGGGGCAGTTGGCGCTGTGCGATTTCTGGTGCGTGTCTTGGGCATGGCTGCAAGCACGGCGGAGCGCGTGCGCAGCCGCGCACCCTGCTTTGAGGTAGTCTGCCGCGTGTGCAAAGTGGGCGTGCCGAGACAGCCTCGCATCATGTTAGCTGTCTTCCCTTGCGTTTAGTATTGGAGGTTGCGTAATCTCGAGTTTCGGCGATTCGGAGCGAGAGGTAAACGACGCATCCGCTGCCGGCACTCTCCATGATAGCGTCGTCATGATGCGGGCGTCGCTATAAGCTGTGAGAACGGAGCGCACACAAAAGCGTGGCTGGTTCCGCATGATTTGTACCGCTGATTTGAAGATATTGTCGATGTGGCAAGAAACCGTGTCATTCGTCGCCTACTCCCAAATTCATCAAGGTAAATTTTCTCATTCAAATTTGCTTTCTTTCAATTGCCCGATAATTACGAAAATTCTGCGGCCCCTTTCCTTGTAAGAAAAATTGAACAGCGACTGTACTTAGTTGCTCAAAAGGCCGAATTTTAATGCAACAAAATTTTGATACAACGAAGCAAATTGCAGATTTTACCTACTTCGATATAACACGGTTTCACGATATTACATAATGGGGGGAGCAACGACGTTGACAAACACTATGGTCATAATTATACAGCGAGAAAAAAGAACTTAGTGCACATGCTTGAAATCAATGAGCGAAACAATTAAAGCCACAAATTAACACAACGAAAGCTACGCAACAGGTTAGCACAGTGTAGTTGACAATGTGTGCTGCATTATTTAGAAAGTGATATTTTGAGAAGGCCAAGTGATTTGGAGCAGTCGTTTATAAGATCCATAATGTGTGTTGATCATTTAAGTTGATTTGTGATTGTGACGCCGCTATAATGGTAAGAGTCGACTTGAGTGAGCTGTAGAATTAAGAGAGCACTGGTGGTTAACGATTTGACGCTTGCAGCTTCCACACACATACTTGCATTTAGAAACGTTATGTAGCATTAGCCATAGGGAGCACCAGTATGCTATTTTGTTTAAGTCTAATATATGCAGATGCATATACTTACAGCAGGAATGTTTTTTTTTTTTGGGGTATAGTAATTAGGTGCAATGCCTGCACGGACTAGTGCAAAAAGGACATCTAAGTATCAGTGACGAATGATCAGTTTTAAGTTAAGCCACAGTCACCAACTGCCATGAAAAAAACTGCTTGAATAGCCTCTCAGCAGCATTAGAGCAAGCAAGCTCTCCGAGAAAGACTGGCTGCTGTATTATTAGGTTTTTTAAAAACACTAAAGAAATGGTTGCTGCAAAAAAATATAATTTTTAATAAACAGGATGCAGGAGAAACACCAAAACACATAGCTAACTAATTTAATGTATTTACCCGAATCTAACATTCCCTTGAACCAAACACATGCCCCCTTTCTGTGTCCAAAGCAGAAAACTAATATAAAAATGACATTAAAGCTGCTAAACAGAGTAGAAGTCTGACGCGCACCGGATTGTTCAGCAAGAAAAAATGGGCATGGATCTAATGTGTTGCACAATGACCAGTATAGTAAAGTTAGCTTTGCTGCAATACACGTATTATGCGGTAAAGTATACAAACACTGTGAAGTAATATGTGTTGCACAATGGCCAGTATAGTAAAGCCAGCTTTGCTCCAATACACTCGTATTATTCGGTAAAGTATACAAACACTGTGAAGGCAGTTCTAGTTTCGTATTTCATTGCACCGTGCTGACAATCTTCTGCCCAATTTCACTGAAAAACGAAAGTTGGCAGTAGAATCGGGTAAATATCATGATGAGACATTTGTGAGCTATGGTTATTGCTTGAAAATTTTAGGGCAGACTGAAAATAGGCATTTTTGACATTAGATGATGTGTAGACTGTGTGATGTGTACAAGTAACGCCGGAAGAAGTAAAGAAAGCCTTAGGAGCTATGCGAAGGGGGAAGGCAACTGGGAAGGATCAGGTAACAGCAGATTTGTTGAAGGATGGTGGACAGATTGTTCTAAAAAACTGGCCAACCTATATAGCAATGCCTCATGACCTCGACCATACCGATGACCTCGACCATACCGGAATCTTGGAAGAACGCCAACATAGTCTTAATCCATAAGAAACCTTAGACTTCTGTCAACCAAAGGATCAGGCAGGATTTCGTAAAGGCTACTCAACTATGGACCATATTCACACTATCAATCAGGTGATAGAGAAATGTAAGGAATATAACCAACCCTTATATATAGCTTTCATTAATTATGAGAAAGTGTTTGAATCAGTCGAAACCTCAGCAGTCATGCAGGCATTACGGAATCAGGGTGTAGACGAGCCGTATGTAAAAATACTGAAAGATATCTATAGCGACTCCACAGCCACCGTAGTCCTCCATAAAGAAAGCAATAAAATGCCAATAAAGAAAGGCGTCAGGTAGGGAGATATGATCTCTCCAATGCTATTTACAGCATGTTTACAGGAGGTATTCAGAGACCTGGAGTGGGAAGAATTGGGGATAAAAGTTGATGGAGAATACCTTAGCAACTTGCGATTCGCTGATGATATTGCCTTGCTTAGTAACTCAGGAGACCAATTGCAATGCATGCTCACTGACCTGGAGAGGCAAAGCAGAAGGGTGGGTCTAAAAATTAATCTGCAGAAAACTAAAGTAATGTTTAACAGTCTCGGAAGAGAACAGCAGTTTACGATAGGTAGCGAGGCACTGAAAGTGGTAAGGGCAGGTAGTGACCGCAGATCAGCATCATGAGACTGAAATAATCAGAAGAATAAGAATGGGCTGGGGTGCATATGGCAGGCATTCTCAGATCATGAACAGCAGGTTGTCATTATCTTTCAAAAGAAAAGTGTATAACAGCTGTGTCTTACCAGTACTCATGTACGGGGCAGAAACTTGGAGGCTTACGAAAAGGGTTCTACTTAAATTGAGGACGACACAACGAGCTATGGAAAGAAGAATGGTGGGTGTAATGTTAAGGGATAAGAAGAGAGCAGATTGGGTGAGGGAACAAACGTGAGTTAATGACATCTTAGCTGAAATCGAGAAAAAGAAATGGGCAGGGCATGTAATGACGAGGGAAGATAAGCGATGACCATTAAGGGTTACGGACTGGATTCCAAGAGAAGGGAAGCGTAGCAGGGGGTGGCAGAAAGTTAAGTGGACGGATGAGATTAAGAAGTTTGCAGGGACGACATGGCCACAATTAGCAGATGACCGGGGTTCTTAGAGAAGTATGGGAGAGGCGCTGCAGTGGGCGTAGCCAGGCTGATGATTATGATGACGATGATGATGTGTATTCAGTGCTTTCACTGTCCCCTAAGCTCTGCCAAAACAAACACTGCCACTAAAGTTGTCACTGTTGGGGGCACCGTAGGGGTCAGGCACATGAGTGCTCTCTGGTCAAGTTTGAATCATCCAGCGAAGGTCAATTCTAGGGTCGAAATAGCAAAAGTTCAGGCCCTTAGAAATGCATGTGTGCCGGTGGGGACTTCTGGCTGGCGTCGAATCAACCTAAATATCGAATTGAATTACCGGAGGCCTACTGTAGTAGATTACGCAAACAGAATTTCAAACATTCCAGTTTTGCCATTCCAGACATTCCAGACGCTTGGTAAACCGCGAGGGGCATTGAAGCCAGCTCCTCGTGACATGACGAATTGTGACAGCGCTCACTTGGTGCTAGCCAATTATTGACCCAATCAAGATTGTGACTTTTTATTCCAAGCCTTGCATACATTCCAATCGCAACAACTAGTAAGGTTGCCTAATACCCACGTCACACAAGGCACTTTCGATGGCGATCACACTTGATTGGGATCGAAGTTGTCTATCACCATTGACTGCCTTCCTGAGCCTGCACGAGGAAGCCAATTGTGATGGAAGGTGTCCTGTGTGACATTGGCGTAAGAAAGGTAGTTTCCAAGTGGCACCCACAGGTATATGTCTGTACATGTTGAGCGCCACGCACAGTCTTGGCGCAATGGCTACGGCATTGTGCCGCTGTATGTGAGGTCGTCGCTTTTATCCCAGGCCATGGCGGCTGCGTTCCTATGGGGGCGGAATAGAAAAATGCCCACGCATTATACACGACGATTGAAATGCAAACAGCGGAGCACTTGGTTTTACGGCAAAGTGGTAAAGGAGAGTTTTGCAGCCGTTAAGATGAGGCAAAAGCATGTGTGCAGCAGTGGGCTTGGTATCAATCAGCAACGCCACCTGCATGGGATTGCCAAAGTTTTGCTTTGAAGCGTAATTATCAATGACTAGTATATATAATGAGTGTTACTCTGCGAAAACCATCTGCTACACTTTTTGCATTCTATAATCATTGAACTTAGGATTACATACACTTAAAGACCCAGGTTGTCGTTATTAATCTGGAGTCTTCTGTCATGATGTCTTTCAGGGCTCGGGGTTTTTTTCTGGACGTTCAGCCCCGTGAGTCAATCACAGTCAGCTTGTCAAGTGCTCAAAGGACCCATAGCAGCTGGATATTATTATGGGTTTTCAGGGATTAAATTAAATATTTTGCGTAGAACTGACCACGAATTTATCTTCAAACAGCACCCACTGTAGAATGTGTTTAGAGAGCAGGACATTTCAGTTGCATGCAATAATTACATGCAAGTGGTGTGCCTTTATTTCAATGCACAGCCACCATGTGGAGACCACCCGAGGAAAGTGCGTTCCGCTGGATTCCGCTGAGCAGTGCCGCTGCTGCCTGCTTATTCACGAACCACGCAGGTGTGTATCTATGTTGTGTTTTGTTTTATTGCCATGGTTGACTTCCACTAATTCAAATTGCTATGTTACCTCGTGTTAAACTTGCAAAAGCAGGCTACGGGCAGGATACAAACAAAGGAACACACAACAGACAGGACGCTCGTACCTTTGCTTTAGCGCTTTGTTACGCACATATGTACTACCGTATTTACTCGCATAATGATCGCACTCGCGTAATGATCGCACCCCTGAATTTTGTCGTCAAAATTCGATTTTTTTTTATTTCCCGTGTAATGATCGCACCCTGAACTTGCCGCAGCGATATGTCGTGTACCAAGTCTAGCTAATAATGATCGCGCTTACCATCTGTCGAATGCTACGCGAACGACTCGTCTGCACGCACCAAACATTCTTAAGTAGATGCCTCATTTCATTACTTTCATCACTTTCCGCACTTCCATGGCAAAAGGACGCACAACCAAACTTTCCTTTATTATGGGTAGGCTTTATAATGGTTGTGGTCAACAAAAACAAAAAAGGCGCCTTTCGATTCTTTTCATCTGCACTCGTGAGCACGCAACAAATCGCGCGCGGCAATGATAGTAGCCACGTTAACACTGATACGTTGAAAGTGTACCCTATTCATACGCCGACGCTTTTAACACAGCTAAGATATTCGCCTACCCTTAGCGGAAACGTGCCGTGTTAGGATAGTAGTGAAGACAGATGCCGCAGTTTCCGCAGCACGCCGGCCATGTGTTTCTATGTCACTGGCAGGATAAGCATGCCCATCTCTGTTTCTGTCCCCTCAAAGTGGACATGGCTACGTTATTGCCGCGAACTTGCCGATATTAACGATATTATTCATCACTGATACGGAAGAAACTGTTTCAATGCACGTAATGTACTCGCGAGAAGAAAAAAAAAAAGATCGCGTACGGCGCGTTCGGCTTGCTCCGCTGGCCGCCATCTTTGTTTTGGTGTCCCGCACCCGCATCCCGCAGCAAACGCGGGACGAAAAGAAAAAAATTGTTTTTTTCTCGCGGAAAATTTAACTCGCGTAATGATCGCACCCCTGAATCTGCGTCAATTTTTCTGACAAAAAAGTGCGATCATTATGCGAGTAAATACGGTAGTTTCTTCTCTTTTGCGTAACAGTACAGTGCAGTAAACAGAACAATGCTTTAAGCCTTTGTGCTATAGATGAGTGTTGCCAGTGGTGCGTGCAGGTAACACACCAGAAGAATGTTTTTGTCCGACTGAGTTTCGATATTGAGCACAGAGCTTGTGGCTCAGTGTCTCCGGCTGACACCGTATGACAGGCAGCAAGCGCAACTTGTTAGATTAGAGTAGGAACACAGGACGAGGAAGAGGTTTACGCTTTCTTTTGAGAGCATGGTCAGAGGATACAGACCGATGCAAGATTTCTGGTTCCATCACACAGGTATCACACGGGTAAAGTAAAGCAAATGCAGTGTACACCTTGTTTCACATCCGAGTGAGAACAAAGCCCTAGGTGACTTGAGGCTAGCTTCGAGTGCCTGGCGGTGCCCCCCCCCCCTACCGCTGAAAAATTTTCCCCTAAATATTTCTTTCATTTTGTTGGATATGCTTATTCTCTGTGCATTTTGCACATTCAGATGAAAAATAGACACTTCCTTCTGGTATAATACATTTCGTCCTCAAAAGGGCTAATATTTACCCTTTCAGGGTCAATGATCAAGTCCAAAAATGGTCGATGCCGTAAATATGCGGCGCCGTCTGTACGTTTAAAAAGTGCGCCAATTTCCTAAGTTTTTTTCTTCTGTCATGTGCTGCCACTATGTGGGAATACAGCGAATTTTTTTCGCGTGTCTCCCTCTCTCGGTTTTTGTTACATGGGTTGTTTTAGAGCTAGTTTGCTCCAGCGCGTCTATATACTACCGCTCGCGCATTGGCGGGCGCGCATGTGCGGGCGGTGGTTTGGGTTTTGTTCCGCGGGCGGTTTCGGCTTCTTGCATTTCCAAAACTGATGGCTATCTTGTTACTAATCGCTCAAAGGGCGACCGCCTCTCTCTCGCTCGTTTATTGCTCACAGGGGTGCACATAGGAAGGATGCCGCCATGCATGCTTTTCCGTAGCTTTTTTTTTTGGACACTCGCGAAAACTAATTGCCTCTGGTTGGCGATAAGATGAAGATTAGCAGAAGTTCGTCACACATTTTACTTTCTTGATGGGCACACAACCACAGTTTTCTTGAGGGTGCGCACCTACGCAGTTCGATTACGCTATGGATGTACTATCAGCGTCAAATGAAAGTTGAACAGCGGAGCGCATGGCCCAAGCATAAGTGAAGATATAGTGCGCGCCGTCCAGTCATCACCATTGACAGGTGCGCACGTCCGGTGCGTGTGGTGCAGTTTGCCCGCGATGACGGTGCAAACTGCACCACGCGCACCGCTTGTTCGCGCCAGTAGCACTTGTGGTTTCGGCAATCTGTGCTACAAGACTCGCCGTAAACTGCAACATTTTAGCTTCATTTCTATTTTTTATTTTCTCCCTTTCAAATGTAAGAACCAGAACAGAAGCGAAATTATCTCACTAGAGGGGGATCGCGCAGTGCGGCCAAACCGGATGTGCGCGCCTGTCAATGGTGATGACTGGACGGCGCGCACTATATCTTTCTTCACTTATGCTTGGGCCATGCGCTCCGCTGTTCAACATTCATTTGATGCTGATAGTACATATTGGTGTAAGAGCAGGAACATTTGAGTCTTGCGAAATATTCTCGTGTGCGCATTTTCAAAGCCTTGAACTATGTGTATAACAACACATCAGAGTTTTAATTCTTTAAGTTTCCTTTTTATTGTTGTTATTCATGAATGAAGAGTACTTATATACCAACGCAAAATATTTTTTTCTCACTTTAGTCACTTTAGAAAAATTACGGTAAACTTTTTTCGAAATAAGTTCCTAAGAAGAATTGGAATCTGCAATGAACAAAAATTGGCCCTGGGCGGTTGCATATGGCCAAAAAAATTGACCCTCAAAGGGTTAATTACAGTGGATCTGGAATATATCAAACTCGGTTATATAGAATTATTGCCTATATTGAAAGTTGTAAAATTCCCTTGGAAATCCCTTGCAGAATTGTAGCCATGCACTACGTGTACACTGAACTCCTGCACACCGCTACATCTGATATGTTTAACGATGTGCCTTGCCATGCCCCTGCAAGTGCGCTTCTCCTAATGCAGACGCAATCACTTCTCGCGTCATCGGAAATATTTGATGCTGATAAATTCGAAGGGGCACTGTTTGGCAGATGCTGTCAGACAGGAAATTGAATCTGTAGGGCAGTACGTGCATGGAGAAAAAGTGACCTGTGCTCTTTTTTGCTCGCTTTGCATATGGATGGCTCGTGCTAACTGCAGACATTCTTTATTGCGAATGACATTTTAGCATTCCGCAAGTGGCCAAAATGAATGCGACTCCCCAACCTCCCCTTGCATGGATCCCCAACCTCCCCTTACAGTTTAAATTTAACAAAGCCAGCGCAAGCTGCATCTCCCACCACCCCATTGCAGCAGCGGCATGCAAGACTCGTCGCTGATTGATTCACAGGTCTGTGCTGTACGTGTTTCATTCGTGCGTGCACCATTACACATGAATGGGAATAGACTCGGATGTTCTGCAAGCTGAAATTCACTTTCGAAATTAACCTGGAGGGGCTGGAGGGGATGGGCCAGGAATGAAGAGACGTACCAGCTGGGAGGCGTCAGAGCACCAAGAGGCATGCAAGAAGAGAGGCACGGACTTGTTAAGGCAGTCGAGAAGCGAGGAAGACTGGTTCGAGCGGGAAGTCAGTTCCGAAACCCGATGCAACAATCCGCCTGGTTTGTTGTCCACGTATGACAAGCAGCCGTTTAAATGAATTGGCGTATTGTTGGTATTGTAATGGACATTCAGCTGGGCATGTTCACGTGTGATTCGCAATACAAGTACGCTGATGGTGGAACAGCGTGTATTCATACAGGCTAGTTTGCTTCCACTGTGCATCCATTTCTACATTATCTTGAATAAAAACTAGCAACTAGCATTTTGACATGTGCAAGGAGGCTTGCACCCGGATCTTGCACCCAACCGATGTGGGCTTTTAGGTTTAGCGTTCAAATCAGTATAGTATCAGACAGTATTCAATGCGAGCAACTTGCAACGGTCGTGAGCAAGGAATAATTAAACCTTTGTGCGTTCAACATGGCCTTATAGTAGGAAGTCAGTGAGCTCCCGCTTTTCACGATCTTGGGGAAACTGTCCGACATGTGTGGAGGTCTCATATAAGCTTCGGATAGGCATATTTTATATTTCGAATCATCAATGTGTCAAACTATCTTGCGATCCCCTACGAGTTAGGTACTGTATCTCAGATCGATTGTGCCTAACTAGCCCAAGTACACACCCTGTTCTTACTTCAGCCAAGTTCAAAAGTTCCAAATTATGCCCGTGCTTGTTATAGGAGCTAGGCGATTGCAGGGGACTTGTTCACGTTCCGATGTGCCAGCGAAGCTATTGCAACACGTGTACTCTGTAATGGCTCAGTGGCTGTGCTTCTCTGCTACCTACCACAGATGGCAGGTTCGATTCTCCGCCGCTGCAGCCGCTTGCCGAATGAAGTGGAATGAAAAAAAAAAAAAAAGCCCAGTTGTTGAAATTGGTCTGGAGACTCCCCACTATGGTGTCTTGTAGCCAGTGCGTTGCTCTCTGACGTGAAAACCTCATCATTTAATATTTTTACTGCACATTATGATCATAGGTACTAAATTACTACGAACCTCTGCATAGTTTTATGTATGTGCCAAGAAGTCTAAAATACAGTCGAACATCGTTATAACGAAGTGACATACGACATGAAAAAAATGCCTTTGTTATATCCAATGTTTGTTGTAACTGGTGAAGCTGATATTGGCAAAAACACAACATTGAGGTTGGGTCTGTGTGAAAGAGACACGAGTCTATGTGATGCCTCCGATGAGCCAACAAAGGGCCTCTTGTTGACTTTGATGGCCTGTCAGCGACATGCCATGCCCATATGTGACTCGTGAGCAGCGCTAAATTACAAGCGTGCTTTGCACCATCATTAACGTGCAGCCATGTGATTGACTTAGCCACACGGGGTCAGCACATTGGCGTACTGAGTGCAGGCCAGCCAAGCCAGGATGTTAGCCACAACGCACGCACATGCCGAGAATGTTCTGTTTCAAATCACTTTACGAAGATGGCCTGCATGCATTAGTGAAACTATAATATGGCATGTGGCAACCTGTGGGTTAAAAAAAAAAAGTTGCTGTTGCTGAGTGGTTGACATCTTTGATACCCAGAATAATGTACTTAACGCTGTTGAGAAAATAAATATACTGGCTTTGCCATAACTGGTATTGCCTCAGATCTTGAACTTATGGTTTCGTTGTAGTAGTTGAAGCAACCAAATTTTTTATTTACTTCACTGTGCTTGTCAATTAGGTTGAAAGAAGGGGGGAAGAGTAAGTGGGAAGCGGGGCACAGCATGACTGAGCTAGTAAGCTCGGAGTCAGCGCGATCGCTCGCTGTTACCGGCTGGAAAGCGAGTGCATGTGACGCTACCCTGTTGCCTGGGAAACATGCATGCGGAAGGGTGGAAAGTACTGATAACAAAGCCCAAAAATTCTATATGCACTGCAATGTTTGGTGAAAGTTGCATGCCGTTTCATCCCCTCATTCAGGGGGCCAGATGGATGCTGTCCAAATCACACCCCAGCGATGCCTCTTTGGGTAACAGACACCGATCTCAAAGGTCATGGTTTTGCTCGGGACAGTGTGCCAGAAGCGATTGCAGGAGATGATATTACGTTGCGACCACCACGTCTCAAACACGGTGGTCACAACATATTTCTGGCTCCTGCAATCACCCTCTACCCATGTCACCAGCACAACCACATTCTTAGACTGTTGTCTGTTATCTGAGGAAGCCGTCACTGGGTGTGCATTTTGGCCCCAGCGCTGGTTGCTCTCTCTGACACGGCTTTGGTTGGTGCAGCAAAAAGTGCAGACGCATGCTCGGCTCCCAGGGAAGAAGGGCACTTCAAGAGGAGCAGGTGCGCCATAGGTGTCAATTTGGGGAGCCTTCTCCCCTGGAGTAAAGTCAGGGTCTCTCCTGCAACAAGTTGTGCAACTCGGTGCAACGGCGAAGCATGTGCTGAAATTCATTGACTCCTTTAATTGGAAGTCGCCGTAGCCGCTGGATTCTGTACTCACTTTTTGATGATAGGGCAGATTTGCACAAAATCTGAATTGTTAGGTAATGACTTTCCAGTAGTGTTTTCACAGTCTTCACAGTCAAGATTTCGAGGTACCCAGAGTCTGGCACAAAAGCTTCTCTAGGTAAGGTGTCAAAAATACATTGCGTTGACACCGTGGCGGGAGAAAATTTCGAGATATTTAGAGATGTCAGAGTTCGGGAACAAAGGTTTACTCTACTTCAGTGCAGAGGCCTGTCCCAAAGACCTCCAGTTACCCCTATCCTTTATCAGTTATTGCCGTCATATTGAATTTGCGCAATTTATTTCAGTGCGCGAAAATTTGCAGAAATTTCTTATTCTTGTCACTTCTTTCAATGTTGTGGCGACTTAGACTGAATTTTTTTATTTCTCAGCACTCACTCTTGTTTTTCTAGTATAAAGAGAGCATGATGCAGTGATTGCTCTGTGCATTGCATGACCCTCTCAGCTTTGCTCCTTCCTTCGAGTACCTGATAAAATACGTACTGATGTTTTATCGCTAACGTATATTGTTGCCTTACTATCTCTGAATATTGTGCCTGTGTTTTCTGTTCCATCGCTTGTCATGTGGTCTAGTTGCTTGTCAGATTCTTTTTGTGGAAGGTTAGTTTGGTCACCTAATCTAGCCTGAACTAACCTTTATGTTTCATCTCAAAATTGTATTGTCATGTCCAAAATGGGTCAGGAGAATTAAACACTGCTAAATGTACATGATTTGCCATGATCTATTAACATTACCCAGCATCTTAGGTCCAATGCCCGGCCCTTCAAAACAGCGGCGGCTTTTGGATTTATTGTTCAAATACCTGTCAGCAATTGGTGTAATAGGAAAGCTTTAAAAAGCCTAAATTTACTCGCCATGTCGCCTGTAAATATTAGTATCAGGTTCACTTGCACATTTCATATTTATTTTTATTCTCCTTTTTCTCCCACTCTCCTCTGGAATCGTTTAATCCCATTCCCCATCCCTATACAAAGTAGCATGCCAGCGGTTATATACATGCCGGCAAAATTCTGTTTTTCTAATAAAGAGTCTCTCTCTCTCACAGAACAAGTGTGTCCGCCATCCGTACATGACTCATTGTATGTACATACATTCCAGTGATCGCTGGTGCCTGTGCGCATTCAAGAATATACTACGCCATTTGTTGGGCACATACAATCTCACCAGACGTGTGCAAATTTTTTTTTTTCGTCACAGAAAGAGACTCGTCAGACTCGTCAACAGAATCATCAGAATCGGAGGAGTCCGATGCTGGCATGTGGTCCCTCGACGATTGGGACGACGACGATGACGACGATGGCAATGACAGCAGCGATGAGTATGTCCGTTTCAGTGATGACTGCAACAGTCGTGTGAGTAACAGTCCATTTGTGGAAACGGAAACCAAGGACAGTGCTAGGTCAAATACCGAGCGGGACTCAAACGCACAGTCGGAACGGGGGAGCCCATCAATGCTTGCGACCCTGGCCACATCATTGGCTCAGGTGAGCAGCAACCATTCATCACTACTTTTGTTTATAGTTCATATTGTGTGTTCTGTTGTAAGTGGTAGTGTAATACAGTCAATGACTGTTTATTTGGAAAGTGATAATTCGGACATTCTTGATTATTCGGGACAGTCCTGTGGCACTGCCGCTAGCCCCGTAGATTTAATGGAGGAGAACCGAAATGTCGGACACCTTACAGCGTGTTGTGCGATAATTCGGCCTCTGAATGCGTGACCGTGCACTAATATGGCCACCGATTCAAGCTGGAATAGCGATATTTTTGTTCCGAGGCGTCGCTGCCATGGTCACCAGCGCAAACGTCGGCCACGTCCCCATGCTTTGAGAAACCAAAACTACTGAAGCTTAGTTGATGTGCTGATGGGAATTAGGTGCATGCATTGACTGTACTTCGGTCTAGCTGAAGTGACAGCATAGTAGTAGCCGAAATACAGGTTGCAATTTTGTAGAAATGCTTTCTGCTTGATTCTGTGCCACTTTTGTCATCCGCTGTCCATGGCTTCACAACCATTACCACATGCAAAGTGTTGCTCTGACTGCCGACGAAGCGCATAAAGCGCGAAAAGGAATAGCATAAAACGAACTGTTACTTAGCACTGGACGTTTTGACACAAATTGCGTGACTAGCGCCGGACGCATTGATGGACGCCAGCATTTCCCCACTTCGATAAGATAGCGTGCTTGGCAGACTGTGCTCGTAGAAGCTTGTGCTTCTTGTGCTAGTCTCGCAAAAGTAAGTTTGGCACCCTGCAAGAGGTGCCATTAACTCGCACACCAGTGCGTCTTGCTCAAGTTACACGGAAGATAGCATGCTTGGCACTGTGGCACGAATGCCGTCGCTCCTAGACACCGATGCGTTTTGCGTTGCGGTCATGTGAAAGTGAAGGTATCTCTGAAAGTGATGATTGGAGAAGACGGCACACCTTTGGCCACTTGTTAAATACTGCATATGCACTGGGTACGTGCCGCTCTTCAATGAACCTCTCACCTGCTTTGGTCACTGAGTGTACGCCACTGGGTGTGCAGAAAGTGAAGGAACACTTCTCAGCGTTCGCACACCCCCCTGTCATGCCACACTTCTCATCTCGGAGGCCAAGCGCGGACTTCTCGGCAGCGCCACTAGATGGCGCAGAGTGTCCAGATACATAACTCATTTCGATGGTGGAAGTACATTGTGTCGCTAAAATCACTCAATGCTAAATGCATTATCGTCGACAGTCATTGTGAGTTGGGTTATGCAGAATTTTTTTGTCATTCAATTTTGCTTTTTCCCAATTGCTCGATAATTGGGAAAATATTGCCGGCCCTTCCGGGGAAGAAAAGTCCATTGGCGACTGTACTTATTTGCTTAAAAGATCGAGTTTCAATATAACGAAGCAAATTGCCAATTTTGCTGACTTCGTTATATTGAGGTTTAACTGTACTTCTGTTGCATAGTGTCTATTGTGGCTTTTTAAACACGAATATAATATAAATAGGATTTTTCTTCCGAAGTTTGCTATTCTATATTTGGTCCTGCAATTAACTCGTACTGTAACTCATACTGTATCTTGTTCAGTGGCCCTGTGCATTTTTCCTTTGTCAAATTTAGTACCTGCAATTCATTTGGATAGCATCAAGTTAGGCCAAAAATGCAATGGAGCTCATGAATAGAACATCATTTACAGTAGCTGTACAGACATAGCTCATTCCTTAAGTACCTAAAGTGGGACAAAGGTTTGGTTGCGCTAACAGAAATTTCGTGTTTAGAGCTAAAGGCTCTTGTCAGCTGAGACTATAATGGTCTGTAGCAGGTTTTACATGTTGGAATTATGCCATGAATTCATCTTGTGTTTGAGGAGCCTTTTGATTTGTATGTAGCAGCTGTTCTAAATGGAAGCTAAAGTATAGTCTGCTAAAATAGACTATAGTTGATATAGAAGGAGGAGAGTTAGTTGCCAGGTCCAGAGACGGATATTTTTTGTGTTGTAGGAGCCAGATAATGTTGTTGTCCAGACTGTATGATTATGCAGATAGAGTAGTGCACTTCAGCCCAGAGAAGAGTTACATGTCAGTATAGAGCAGTGGCTTGGTGCAGCTGTGTTTATTTGGACGGGCTAACAGCTGGAATTTGTATAAACTGCACAAATATTACTCGTTACTGCATGTGGATATGGTTGGTTTGGCTGATGTGGTTATGATGGCTAATAGTGGAGGTAGGAGCATTGCGGCAGCAACGCTAAGTGTGACAGTAATTCATGACGATGAAGGTGGTGCTAGTGTGGCTTTAGATGCCCGTTTTTGGGCGGCACCGCTGTAGCTGGCTGTTGCCACGTGGAGTCTCCCGTTTTCTCGGCGTCTTCTGCCATGTCACCTCGTTTGGAACAACTTCAGTGCACCCTCAGAACAAAAGTAGGAATAGGCTTGGTGCAGTTGGTTGCAGTAAACATAGCACAGATCTAACTAACATACTTTTAATGTTCTATGCATTGACAAGGCTACATTTTCCTGTGAAAGTAAAGAACTAGGTAAAGAAAGATAGAAGAGAAAGGATGTGCTACTTGAAGCTTTGCTGTGTTACATAATATGCTCTGATGTGGAGCTTTGTTTCCATATTGTGTTTCCGTATTTTATGTTTCTTTAGTGTTATAACAGGCATAAAGCTGAGTTTTTAATTCATCATGTTGTGTTTTTGTATCTTTTCCTGGCTACAAGAGTAAGAGTTCATGCACTCTTTCACCAACCAGTGTTCTTTGATGTGTACAAGCCATATGGAATTGGACAAGGCTTTTCATAGATTATCAGTCTCGTGCAAACTGCATTTTGAAAATGTGTTCATCGTTATACCCACGTGAAAGAGAAGTCAGGTTATGGAAGGGCAAATTATTTAATTATGCTCATGATGTGTTAGTATGGCGGTGCAGATGAGGAAGTGAATAGCTCTCCATAAAATGAGAGCCACTTGACTGTGTATCGCAGAGCTATTTATTATTCAAATTATTCAAAATTTGTTATTCAGTGTTACGGGCAAGCAGAACAGTGGCAAGCTCCGTCCTTCGCAGTGCACGAGTAGACCGCTCTAAGTATCGTCGCTGCTGGCATGAAATGCTGCTGCGCTCCACAGCTGTCAGTGTTTCCACCTTCCCTTGTCACCATAAAGTATTATTTGTTTTTCATTGGTATCGGCAAAAAGGAAAAGCTGCTGGCATGGTTTACCTCCTACCTTAAAGCGTATAACGTGGATGTTGTCTCTTCTTTTTTCAAAATTAAATGTGCACCTACTCAGTGTCTTAAAAGAGTGCGCTCCTTTAGTCTCGCTCGTTGACCTCGCAGGCGACGCGACCATGGTCAGTGGCATCGCCCGAATCGACTGCGGCGCCTAGCGGCGGCCGCTACAACCTCCGGCCGCGGCGGTCGCTCAATTCGTCTAGCGACCTGCTACCGCCACCATCCTTCGATTCACCGAGTCGACGACAACGGGACTTGGCACTCCCCAGTCAGGCCATCGAACGGGCCGCCATCCTTTCGTCGGACGAAGATTGAATTGACAAGTTGTGACGTGCCTTGTGCTTTAAGTTGGCTTCTCTGCTGGACAGCAGTGGTGCGCGGACAAACATTGTCAAGCCCTTCAAAGCGAGGGATCCTGTGCTCACCTTGTGTGTTCATATTGTGCGGCGCGTTTTGTCTGCAGAGAAGCTGACCTAAAGAATACGCAACTCGCCCGTGTCTAGCGTGTGTTTCAATTTTCTGCCCGGTTCGAGAAGCGCTGTGGATACATTGTGGTTCGAATTCTTCCATACGACGAACATTTCACTCGGACCTCAGCGCAGGAATTTCGTTGCTTTTATAAATATTGTGACAAGGGGTTGGCTCACTTAGACCAAGTTGTGGCAATGTAGCCTCTGTCCGCACGCATCTCAGACTAAATCGGTACTGAAGAAACCGTCGGAGGGTGAGGGGAAGCCTACGCCGACACTCAGTTTTAACCATTGGCACAAAAGCAAACTTCGAGGTATAGTTTTGTATCCACATCATCTTATATAACTGAATGCGGTCAGGGAACTTGACATTCTGAGTATGGACTAGTTTATTTGAAAAGCGGAACGATTTTTAGTTGTTGACGCAGCCTGTCTTAGACAAAACAGCTATGAAGACCAATAATCAGTTCCAGAAAATTACTACAACATTATGTACAACGTGTCTTATGACGCGACGAATGCTGCACACGTTTGCGTAAAATATTAGTCACGTGCATCCTTTACTGTGGTGAAGCCGAACCGGGTGCTAGCAAAAGCTTTGAACCAATGCAAGAGTGCGTTGCTGTGAAGCCGCACTACAAGGCAACCTTATCGTACGATATTTGCTCCTACTTTGCAAATGTCTAGTTTTTGGTGAGGGCAATGCACACGAAAAGAGAACATGTCCTCGCGTTTACAGAGATCTTGCGCGAAAAGAGTGTCTGCTTGTGAGGAACTACCGTTGTAGTCGTAACGGGCACCTGTCTTCCGCGCGTAAAGAACAAGCTTGTCTTTTTCTTTCTTTTCATTTTTGTCTGTTCGAGCAAGTTCTGGGCGCTGTCTGATAGCTGCACCTTTCAGTATGTGTGAGGAAACTTTCCTTTGCGGCTGTCCGAACCTTCGTGTGACTTGCATACGTGATTTTTTATTGCATTCCTGTTTTACTTCGTGACGACTATATTTTATTTGTCGAACGTAGGTGCAGCTTAGCTTTTCGCATTCTCGTCGTAGAGAATGGGAAAGCGAGGAATGACGATTTTCAAAGCGCCGTCTGTTTCTTTCACCCGTACGCCACTTTTTGTGATGTGCCTATAATCGTACTTTTCTGAATCTTTGAACAACCACGTTTTGCAGCGATAGACCGTGTTCTTTTGAGTTCTCCGCTGCGCCAGAGGCGGACTTTGTTGTGCGAAATAAAGTGATCTATTGTTTTTCTCATTTCTGCTTGCGAAATGTTTCTACTTTGTGTAAAAGCTTACCGTGTTTTTGGCCATGATGCTCAAGTCAAACTGCTGACTCCGTATGTACGCCTGGTTAAGTTATGTATTGTTGCACGGTTTATGCAAACGCACATTTAGAACAAACCGTGTAAGAGCAGAGTCCGTTTAAACTTGCGTGATCTATCGTACTGGAAGCGTATGTGTACGCGTAGACAGATGCTACCTACGTCAACATGGTAAGCGTGCGCCAGGCTACCTGAAACGAGTGGAAGAGAAACGTGTTGCTGTGTGCTACTACATCACCGCGTTGTAACAGAAATATGACTTTGGAGTACTGCGGCTTCGCAAGTACGCTCGAGTATTCTCGTTCCTACGCAACCTGCGGAACGCGCAAGCAGCCGGCGACTCGCTAACGTAAAGCCGGCAAGCCAAGCCAATCCGACGCGATCCAATCCGTCTGTCTCAAGATGGACGACGACAGCTCGCTTGACACTCTGTTGGGTGAGTTCCATCGCCGTTACTGGCAATTCTGGTGCTATTTCGCATCCAAAACAGCGTTGCAAATAGCGAATCAGCTGGGGCCGATGAGCGGCGTGGGGTCAGCGCACCCGTCCGCTGCAAGTCGGCGGGCCGCGTCAATGTCTGCCGTAAGCGTTGGAATACGGGCCGTTTTCGAAGACTGCTCAGCTGTGAATTTGGAATGCTCAAAATCTCGGCGCCGCATCGTATCGAAAATCTGTTGTTCTATCGGTATCGGGACACATTTGGCCCCGGCGGGCCTGCCTTGAGAGTTCCAGGCGCGAACGCAGTGGTGCCGGGTCGGTCGCAGAACCCGAATTCGCTCTGCGCCAGCAACGATCTCGCGCTGTTCGGAACCAGCTCCCACCGCCAGTGCTCGACCACCGGTGATTCTTAGCACCTGCCTAAGGAACGCAACTGCTGCTAATCTTGGCGCTCTAAGCGCACTAAGGCCATTAACTTTGTAGCCCTGCTCCGGCGATCAGTTTCGATATCAAATAACGCGAAAGCACCGTTCTTGGTTTTAATTATTCGGCTACTACATCGGTGTTTGCTAAACTGTGTGCACCTTTAGTTGCGCTGAGGCTTGTTCCGTGTTTCTCCGTCTTTCTTTTCCCAAACTGCACGGTGTTGCAAGCGCATTAGCCTCTGTAGCTGTGCCCGTACAGGAGCGGGTGCGAGTCCGAATGTTTGTGGATACGAACTCTCTGACAATAGACGCAGGCTACTGACAGCGCTGTAAAGTGCCTGTTTTGTGGCGATAAGGACAGAAAAGAAAAGGGGAAGAGAAAATGCTGACTGTATTCTAATAATGTTTTGTTTTGTGTTGCCCATAATTTGAGGTCAAAGTATCAGTCGTGCGTACTGGCTTTCGGTTTTTAAAGTTGCCCTTGGAAACTCGAAAGCTTTGTACTGAGTCCAGTAAAGAAGGCCGTTCCAAATATACAAAGAAAACAGTTGCTGACAAAAAAAGAAAAAAGAGTAGAGGGGGGTCCCTGAAGTGTGTCGCTGGCAAGGACTTAAGTTGTCGCTGACCATCTTTTACGTGCATACTTTTGCTAGTGTTTAGCTGCACACGTGAGCGAAACGGCAGAAAGTAACGAGTGCTTTTGTTTCTTTTATGTTTGAATACCTTTGGGCTTTGCCTGCTCGCTGCGCAACTATTTCCTCTAGTCTCTATGGGCATGCATGTCAAAACGGGACACATGACAGGCGTCACTCTGCTGCGACTGCAAATGACAGTGGAGTTACTTTTACGTGCCGTTGCAAAAAGAGCGAATTCTTACGCGCACATTTTTCCTAAGCTGTTAGAGAAACGTTTAGTTTGCATGTGCGTCCCTTTGTTAACGCAAGGCTGCCGCCAGTCTAAACTGTGGAGCCAAAGCTGTAATTTTACAGCAGCTCTTCCTTTTCCACTGTAACGACAACATTAATTAGAGTGATGCCTTTGTACTGTTTTCACTGTAAAACCAGAGTCCCTTTCACATCTGCTGACATTCATTCTTCAAACATTTCTCTGTAGACACATAAATGAGCTGTTGTACATCTATGTTCGCTAAAACTCTGAACGCATTCAGCACATTTTCTGATTTTGTTATCACAGTGGCTTTCTTGACTCTGTTGTCACGGTGGCTATATTTTTGTACTTTCAGCCCGCTGTGTGTACCCACTTTTACTGTTTGTCGTACTCCAATGTTTGATTTTCTTTCTTACTCGAGATTAGTTCATGCTATCAGATTGCTATAATGTCGTGATTGTTGAAGCTCCTAGCGTCATTGCCCTGTCGTTATCAGATGCACGTAGTGCAGGTATCACATTCTGGCACTGTAGTCTGGGCTGCGCTTTATATCCAACTACATTTCACAAATAACAAAGAGGCATGATATATGAATGCACTATTTTACTCGTACATGCTCCTTTCTTTGTCAAAGCTTTCATGTGTGCTCCTGTCTTACGTCTGAGAATGAACGTTCTAGTCCAAATCAAGGTATTGTAATGCATTCCAGAATTGTTGCGCTAACTGACAGTTGATTTTAAGCCTCCCATCACACCCTGCATGTATTAGATTGCCAGCAGTGTCATTCAATTCATTAACTGACCTCTCAAGTGTTGTGGCTATGACTGCCTAGGTTTGCTTTCTGTTGTGAGCACAGGTTCACCCTGTAAGGCTTCCATTTTTTAAGTTTGTCATTGCCTTCTTATCATTCAGCCCCCACCATTTCCACATGACAGCATTTCTGTGTTATTACCCTTTCTTTGTCTTGTGGTGATAAGTTTACCAAATACTAATATACTAGGTACAAATCAAATGCCATCAGTAAAGGCGGTGTTGCAGTCTTGGATGCACTTTCTTGCTCGCTTTTTGGTGCACGGTGCACTTCCGTTGGTGCTCTCTCGCGTCAGCTGTTGCATTTGTCTCATTTCACGCAGTGCACGATTTTGCGTGCTGTGCATGAGAACACCTGACTAGAGGTATAAGCAGGTGCTACACGAATACTAAGGCAGATGCAAGCAGAACACAGAGCATGATTGCACGCTGGGACACAGTAGAAAATGACATAGTTTCGTTCCTTGCACGCACGACTGCACAATATGGGAACAAGCAGACGAAACTGAAGTGCATCTCCCTTGCTACATTATGAAGTAAAACAGACATGCAGATATTCAGTTTGTAGGTTTTATTATTTCTCTAAATTTCAATTTGTCTATTGAAGCAACAGATCAAACATATAACTGCTGTTGCCTTGAATAATTCTCAAAGTCACGTGCCACTACGAGTGACGTCAGAGCACTGCCATGTGCGTAGGCGCACTTGTGTCATATACGTCGACTCTGTGGCCGGGAGTGTGGCGCCCATGAGGAGAAACGCAAACAGCATTTGGTTTGAAATTTAAGCTCTTTCTGTGGCGTGCAGGGATGTAATAGCAGACACAATTCTTGATGCGAATTGTATGCACTGCACTTGTCAGCTGAAAATGACCAGACCTGGCGAGGGGCTTTTTAATAAATTGTTCGCTGTGCTTAAGCGAATCAGAGTCTCTTCATTATTGTGATTTGCAACACTGTTTGTATGTGCAACAAATGCAATGCTGTCTGTGCATGTCCCTTCTATGTATGACATTACAGTACTGCATGCTAATGCTTGCCTGTAAGTTTTAAGAGAGCTTACATGCATTACTCAGCCATGTGCTGGTGGTTTTAGAGGAGGTGGTAGCAGCAGTGAAGTCACTGACTATTCCAGATTGAAGCAGAAACATTGAGTCTGAGGTGCACATAGTGAAATATTTAAACTATAAAATGAAGATTAAAGTTGCTCTTGCTGGTGAATACTCTTGGAACAGTTACGCTTTTTTCTCTAGTGCTTTTGTCATGGAGCAGTGAGAGTTGTTCTCTTAGGCAGTTCTCTTCTTTTGGAACATTGAGCTTTGCTATCCTGCTAGTAACATTTACATATATTAGTAACACTCTGAGGTTGCAATGGTGTCAGTTTTGGAAGCCATCGCAGTTGCTGGCATTGGCACCATTGAGGCATATGCAGCACACATGCAGCTGCATGCACAGCTGCTTAGAGCCTGCCACGCGAACTTGCAGATTTTAGCTATCATTACGAAATCTTGGCTTAAGTGAACGGCAGCTGTTCAGTAACTTTTTGCATTGGTCATTTGGGAAATAAACCAAATGCTTCTGCTTGTTCAGCTTATTGAAGAATTCAGCTCAACTAAGTTTGTCTTAACAATAGTGTACTGTAATGCATACAGCAGCTGGTCCTTTGAAATAACAGAATAGGTGCCAAGGGAAAGGAAAGGCTGTTGAAGCTGTCAAAGCATTTGGTTGAGCTACGAGATGAAATTCACTGGCACAGGATGATGTAGGCTGATACATACACTCTACGTAGGCTGATGGTATGCTCCTCTGCCAGGGCAGACTATGGATTGCTGGAAGAAGTTTTCATCCTGCAATGAAATATAGGGATCGTGATGTGGAGTAAAAGCACTATCGGATGAAAGGGTGTAGAAGCGTTTACAAGGGAGTAGATTGCAAAGGGAACAGACTAAAATTGCACCCCAGGAAAGTGACTGGAAATTTGCCCTCACAAGAAAGGAGTTGTCTGACATGACAGGAGAGACTGGAGATGTTAGAAGTCTTTGTCCTGCAGTAGACACGTATAGGATGATGATGATGTTGGGCAAAAGCATTGTTGGAACAAAAGTTGTGGAACACTCGCAAAGGTGTAGTGTGTGAAGTGAGTGTAGAGTAAAAAAAAGTGACACCCTGTTCATTGTGTGTGCAGCGCGGGCGACGAACCCGCTATGCCGGGAGCTGGACATGGATGCGGTGCAGCAACTGTGCGAGCGCATCCTGCTCGAACGGGACGGTTCCCATCAGGCATTGCGTTTTCTCGCCCACAAGATCCAGTCGCCACAGGAGAGGGAGGCCCTGCAGGCACTGCTGGTACGCTCTTCCTTCGGACATCTTTTCGTTGGCCTCTAACCTCTGTCTATACTCTGGTTGATGAAAACATGCCAGCTAATTTTGTTTGCTTTGGTCATCGTGGCCCAAGAATTTCTCACTATTATATTATACTAGGATTTTCTGAAGGTCACAATTTTTTTTTTACTACACGAGGCTACTACTTGCACCAAACAGCACATAGCATCAGCCATTAAACATGCTGAGCATATGACGACTATTAGATTGTCCTAATGCATTTAAGGAATCATTTCTTCCAGTTGTAATTGAAGAGTAGAACAAATGACCATATTCTATAATTTGGTTGAGAGTCACATTCAGTCACGGGACTTTTACCGCTCTTGAGGGCGAATGCACCCAAAGCAGCAAGGTGTGTGCAAGAATAATGCCATTATAAGAGTGTTGTGGCCCATGTAGGTATGAGATAAACAAAAATATTAGTGTCGTAATTTCAGCACATGCCAGCAAAGTTTACCTTCAACAATATGCATGCACAAATGTTTGCATGATACTGCTAATGTGTGCACTATGTGCATGTAGTGTACTTATTTAGAGGGAAGGCGATTGCAATTGTTTATTTTTGTGGTACCCTTTACACCATAACCGAGAAAACTTGTTACGGATGCCTCACCTATTTGGAAGAGTTTAAAAAATTGCAAAAGGAGTTCACCTGCGTTAGCTGTTTCGCAAACTGCCGTGGCTTGTTTCATCTTTTCTTTGTTGAGATACAGTACAAATAGGGTGTTAAATCTGGTACAACTTGTCATTCAGTGGTTTAGGACCAAACCAAATGCTGCCAGCCCGACATGTGCACTTTTTACCTGCGTAAATATAATAATCTGTACACAATTGTGTACAGCAGCCCGCATTTTTATGTTCTAGCAGCTTTACAAGAAAATGTTGCAATTTTGCTGCTTTCTTTTTTCTCAACTTTCGTATTAACATTTTCTTTTGGTGGGGGGGTAGTCTGACTTGTTCAGAACAGTTGGCAACTTTGTTTGCTGGGCCAGTCCAAGAACAAATGAAAAGATTAATTGTTCTACGCATACCTCATCTCTGATGTGGGAGCTCCTGCAGAGATGTAGGCAAGTCTTGCCATCTCGTGGCAAGTAAAATTGTTGCTGAAGAGGCAAGCGAATGTGCTGGGTGTTCTATTGGACAGCACGCACCAGAAAGACCCATTCTCATAAAATTTGAGTGGGAATGAACAAGTCGTTAGTGCAAAATCTTTTGAAGCCACGAAACTCCTTAGCATAGAGTGCACTGTGGTTTGATATATATTGCATTTACTAGTGGCGTAAGCATCAAGGGACACTCTTTTTTCTTGTGCAGCACTTCTGGTTCACCTCCTGAAACCACTGGGGAGAAAATTCAAAATAGATAAGAAAAAACAGGAAAAAAATAGTGCAGTACAACATTCATGGGTTTCGTTATAGATATGATATCAGAGCATAAGTTTAGTTACAAGTTGAGTTACTGAAGTGTCTGAAGTAATTATAATTGATTAGAAATCACCGATTACCGCACACCAAAGCACAGAATCATAGACTTTAGAGACCCGCCACGGGAGCACATCTTCGGCGAAATTTTTCGAAACCCAGAACTAGAAAGTGGAAGTAATGACGTCTCACACAAAACGTTGGCATGGTAACAGTTGCCTCCTAGCTTTGTTTGTGCGTTGCGTTCGCCTGGAGTTAACCTAAAGAGCACCAACGCTGAAGTGCGAGTATCACTAAGAGAGACCTAAATCAAAGATTAGGCTCGCCTACCATTTTTACTGTTCAGATACTGGGTGCAAAGGTTAGTTATGTCCTAAAATATATGTTAAAATTTGTTATGCATGGCTTGCACTAGATACACAACGACCAGAGTGTACTTTCTTACCTGAAAATGCCTTATTTTTTATTTATCGTTTTAAGGAAACAGTTGTGCTAAAGTACATCTAGACAAAAGCAGTGTTTGTCTTGCGTATAGGCCTCACCGAGAGCTTCGTCCATGTCAGCATTCTTTGTATATATATATTTATCTTTCTTGTGTACACATCAGGTACAAGAAGCATATTTGGAAAGGATTACATTTCACTTCTTAAATATTCCTGTACATATGTTCACCTCGAATAGCAAAAGGCTGGAAGAAAAAAAGTTCTTGTCAATTAATGTACTTAAAGGAGCACTGACACAAAAATTTGAAGTCGAGATAACTTGCGAGATCGATTTAGTTGGTCACACACACATCGTCTATAAAATATCAGCGGCGAATATCGCTTAGAACATACTTAAAATCAATTTTAAAGTACGTGCGCGCAGCCAACCGCAAAACAGAGCACCTCGCGACATTGACATCAACCGGGATTGTAAATAGCCAAGCAAACGCTACGTCATGTGGCTACGTCACGAATTTTCGTTGGCTGCCATGCGGCTTACATGTGCTCTTCTCCTCTGTTGTTGCTTGTTCTAGCTGTTGTACTTGTAGTGGCACGCTCTCCATGTCGCTGCAACTGCAGTTTTTGTCGTGTCCATCGGGATATTTCCCACACTATCAGCTTGACTGCGCTGCCACAAGGTTCAACGCCGATTTTTTGTGTCTTACCATTGATTGTGGCTGATGCGAGGGTTTTGTTGAGGTTCGTCCTCGCCATCGCCGGCCGCAATATCTGAGTCGCTAAGTGATTGGCCACGTCTAAAGCGCGATACATATGGTGCGATTTTCCGTGCGATCTGTAGTACGGCGCGTTGTGTGTGACTTGCCGCATGCGGCGATTCGGGACACATGGTACGAATGAGCGAGCGGCGGGTAGCTCCGCCCAGAACCGGCGCCCCTGCGTGGAAGTTCGGAATGCTGCGTAACTTAAACAGAAAGTGAAAGCAACCGTATTTGCACAGCTATCTTGTTTGAAACAAACGATGACAATATAAACACGTCTATGCGAGCACTGTAGACGTGTTTCCGCAAGGCCGCGTTAGCAGTATTGGATCCGTTGACAGCCGCCGATGGCCAGGAGCCGGCAGGCATAGCTCGCTGGGCCATCGAATCCGACACCGGTTGCGCTTGTGACACGATCGCTTGCAGCTCGTATAACGAAGCGCCTATGTTAGTCGGCACAACGTGTACACAGTAATGTCACGCTTAAATTGCAGCACATTTGATTTCATTGGCGCCAACAGAAACGAACGAGCATGCCAAGCGAGCTTGCGATCGCTGGGAGACGATGTAGGCCTAGCTCGCCGGCCGTCTGTCCGGGGCCGAGGGTGCTTGCGATGCGTCCGCAGCTCGTAATAAAGCGCCTAAATTCGCCAGCACAATCAATGTCTGAGCATTTATGTTTCTCTTAAGTGAAAATACGGTTAGTTTTCCCGGTGCCGTTAGTAGCGATAAGTAAACAGGCCAGTCGAGCTGCTTCGTGTACAGACGATTGCTGGCGCGTCTGCGCTTACCGTGTCCGAGTAGAAATCACGCCAACGATTTACTATTTCGCACAACGTTTTATAACTCGCACTCTTTCGAGGTCACTTTATTCTAGAAGTTATTTCGTGTCAGAAACAAATTGTAGCCCATTTATATGCCGCCGTCAGCGGCGAAAGAGGCCCGCGTTTCGACCAGGGAGAGAAAAAAAACCAGTCGGAGCTAGGGTGGCTCACCCTATCGGAGCGGTGAGGTGCCCGCTCGCCGGCCCCACCCCGCCAGGTCTACCACGTGGCCATGACGTTCACGCTACCGGCGCTGTCATTGGCTGCGGTCGTCCGACCGATGCGGCAGTCGCACGACAATATTCAGCAAGTTGGTCGCGCACGCTGGCTGCGCGTCAGAGCATACGTCATGGCTTTTTGCGAACACGTGACCACTTTGTTTACATTCCCGTTGGTCCCGTCTCGTTGCTCTCTGGAACCGAAACTTCGACTGGTCGCTACAAAAAAGACTGCAAATAATTACCTGTCGCGCTCTGAAGTAAATGAGGTTTAGTGCCGTGATTATTGGGTCATTAACTACTTATTAAAGCAGAAAAAACCACGTGGATTTTTTTGGTGTCAGTACAGTTAAACCTGGATATAACGAAGTTGACAAAAGCTCGCAATTTTTCGTTACATGCAGGTTTTCGTTACATGCAGGTTTCGCGTGAAGGCTCGTACGAATGATGCAGAAACGAAACCAAATAGCTCAATATATCCGTGAAGGTGAACTCACCCTTCAATCATTTATTTTACACTAAAAAACTGCGTAATTTCCGCTTGCTTCTTCGGCACGAGTGTAGGCACAACACGCCGCTCCAAAGAGGCTAAATCGTGTAGAGCTCCTTCATCGTCGAGCGAGCCGACGAAACGGCGCATAACGTCCATTGCGTTCATCACCTCCTTTGCAGTAGGCACGTCACACGGATCTGCCTCACAAGCACCATCATCACCGCCATCCGGATTTTGCACGCTTTCAGCTACTGCTGCATCAGACATTTCTTCTGTAGTCACGGCGGCGTTGTCGGCAAACAAAAAGTCAGTCAGTTCAACGTCGTCGGGTACACCACCGTTAGTACATAGCTCGTTCCACGCTTCGGCCACATTGGACGGAGTAGAAAGGTCTTCCTCCTCCTCGTCGGCACCAGCCCGTGCGTTTTTGGCTATTCCGGCCTTTAAAAAGCAATTCGCGATAACTTCTGCCCTGACCTCTTGCCAGGAGGCAGCAAGCATCTCGACTGCTTGATAAATGTCGATCTTCATCTCCCGTTCCAGACGGATGTCGAGAAGTATTTTCAGGATTAGTCGGCGCCGGTAACAGCATTTAAAACTGTTAATGACCCCTTTGTCCAGGGGTTGTATTAGGGACGTGCAGTTGGCCGGGAAGTAATGCAGTTCGATGTTCGACAGCTGCAGGCCCTCGATGTGGTGCGCCGAGCAATTGTCCAGCAGTAGGCAAACTTGACGGCCTTGCCGCTTGACGTCCTGGTTAAATTCCTTTAACCACTCAGAAAATATTGGCCGAGTCATCCACGTTTTGGAATTCGCCACATACTTCACGGGCATACGCTTCGTTCCCTTAAAGGGACACTAAAGGTTACCAGAAAGTCAAGTTAAAGTGGTAGAGCAATGTTCTAGAACGTCTAAGGCGTCAATATAATCGCGAACAGAGCTTTAGTAACCGAGAAATTGAGGTAAATGCATGACACGATTTGAGACCCCACAGCGACATTCCGGTACTAGCCCGATGACGAAAGCACTCCTCATAATTTGTGTTACTAATACTCAACTACTCGTATTAAAAGATATCATTTCATTCGATTATACGGAAGAAAATGCTTTTTGTCTAGGTCTATTCGATTCTAAGAAAAAATAACATTTTGACGTTACCCTTCAGTAGTATGGGTGGTCGAAAGGTTTCGTTTTCGCTGGACTGTGCGCGCTCGACTCTGCGCCGCGCACGCTTTGGAGTTTCAGTAGTTTCGTTATCGCGTCGTGCTGTGCGGGCTCTGCTGGCTCGCGAAACTTTCATTTGGAACAAGCAGCGAGAATGCCACGTCCATGTGATGTCGTGGGAAGTCCTCGTTGCTTTCCCGCTCCGGAGAGCCGGTGTCGAGGCCGCCGTCGTAGTACACAACGACGCCGGCAGCGCGAGCCCTCAGCAGCAGGTCGCGCTCGTCAGTGCTCAAATCACTGAAGTTGAGCCCAGCATCGCGAGCTAATCTATCGTTGTCAGGGCCCATTGCGACGAGCGTCGAAGTTTGCGTTATAGAATGAAGTACCAGCTTATGGTCGCGCGTTTCTCCTTCCGCTAGCCACCATACTCCCGCTTTCGCTCTGCTGTCGGCTCCGTCTTGGCTCTGTTTCTGGCCGCGCGTTTGCGTTTTGCGCAGAAAAGCCGTAGCGCCGTCTGCGGACGCCGTTCTACTCACCGATGGCGCAACGTCACTATGAGACCATGATGTCAGTACTCCTCGATCGGAGGGCGGGCAATTTGAACTGCGCGAGAGGTACGCGGACGCTTCAGAACGCATTTTCTCTTAAAATAAGTCTCTCCTTGGCACGAAACAAACGTTTCTAGGTTTCTGGGATGGTATTTTAACAGTCCACGTTGACTTTATAGTAACCTTTAGTGTCCCTTTAAAACACCTGGGACGGGCACTTTTGCCGACAACTAGCGGGACTCGCTTGTCTGTGCCGTCGAGGTTGGCACACAGCAGAATCGTTATGCGGAGCTTGCTCTGCTTTCCACCGCGGCAGTCATCGCCTTTTAACGCTAGCGTGCGGCCCGGAAGCATTTGATAAAATAGAGCTGTCTCGTCGGCATTGTAGACATCAGCCGCCTCGAAGCGACTCAGGATTCCAGGCAGCTTGTCAGCCACCCACGAAGCAGCAGCATCGCTGTCTGCGGAGGCAGATTCGCCGCTGATTACTCTTCCGACGACACCGTGCCGGCTCTTAAATCCCTGCAGCCACCCGTTGCTTGCCTTGAAATCGTCATGACCCAAGATACACGCAAAATCCTTTGCCTTCTGTTGCAAGATCGCGCCGCTTATGGGTACATTTCTGGCTCGCGTGTCCAAAAACCACGTGAACACTGCCTTGTCCACATCAGTGTATGTGGACAGCTTCAGTCTTTTTTTCTTCGAGCTTGTTCCCGACTCCACTGCGTTTCTGATGCTGTGTTCCGCACTCAAAATCGTTGATAGTGTGCTCGCTGGAATGCTGAAACGGGTGGCAACGTCCTTCTTCTTCTCGCCCGCGGAGACTGCATTTAAAATTGCGAGTTTGTCCTCAAAAGACAGAACTTTTCGTTTTCTGGCAGTAGAACTCATCACGACCAACCGACGACGCAGTTAGAAGCGGAGACGCACGACTACACGCCGACAGGCAGGCCTAGCACCTCCAAAACAAGTCGGACAAACCAGTACCAGAGCACAGTTGACACACGCACACGTGCAGAACGCAGGACAACACTCAAGATGGCGAATGCAACGCACCCATAGAGAAAGAAAAAAAAGTGACGGATATCGTTCGTCATCGTCCCTCCCCCTCTCCCTTCCGGCGCCTTGGCAATGAAAGAACCGGCTATCAGCGTTGCTTTTCAAGTGAATTCTTACACATAAGTGTGTATAAGCCGTTGAAACAAATGAAAATCACAAAATAAGAATGCTTGTCCTCAAATCCATACGAAACAAAATAATTCTGCAAGAAAAATCAGCTGCCGATACCAATGCCACCTGGTGCCACGCTAGACAAGCAAAGCCTGAAAAGACTGCTACGTTAGGCACGGAGCGGCGCTTGTTGCCGCCATCATCATCATCATCGCTAACTTTGCTCGGTCGCGGCAATCCCTGGCGTGCGCGTAGCTGCTGGCTCCTTACAGCATTAATATTCAATAATCTAGAGCATTTCTTCGGCCGAATTTTCCTTAAAAGTGCTAAAAGTAATGACTGATCAGCTTTGGGAGTTCGTTACATCAAGGCTAACCGCCGCAACGCGTTCGTTACATCAAGGTCGAAAATACATGGGCTTCAATGGGGGCAGCGTTGGGGAATTCAAAAACTTCGTTAAATCCAGGAATTCGTTACATATAGGTTCGTTACATCCAGGTTTAACTGTACTCCTTTAAATCTGTGATTTTGTCAATTTTGTTCTTGACTGTGGCAGAACATCTCCAGGCTTCCTTTCAAGCCCTCATTTGGTTTCGGCAGGCCCAATTATGTATACCGATATTGTATATAATAATAATAATACAATTGAATTGCATTTGGCTTCATTCAAACCCGCTACCGTGGCTTAGCGGCTATGGTGTTGCGCTGCGAAGCGCACGGTCACAGGATCAAATCCCGGCCTCAGCGGCTGCATTTCGATGGCGGCAAAATGCAAAAATGCCTATGGTCCCATGCATTGGGTGTACATTAAAGGTCTCCTGGTGGTCAAAATTAATCCGGAATCTTCCACTACGGCGTGCCTCATAATTGAATCGTGGTTTTGGCAATCCTTGACTTCATTCAAGTGGTCATCATTGCCAAAAGACGAAAGGCTGTAACACTCGATGGGGTCCTCCTACCTGGGACGACAGTCGCACATAAGCTGTGGCAGTGATAATCTAGTACACTTGAACAAATTGTGTAGAAATGCACAAAGAATAACAGATAAAACTGCAAGCATGCATACTAAGGGGAAAACATGTACAATGTGAGTAGAAAAAAAGAACAAACAGTATACTTATGCATCATTGTTTATAAAAAAAAGATACTAAACACCAGTGTTTATTTACTTTATAATGATGGTTTTCCAGAAAATTTACAACTTTGAAACACGAGAAGTGACTGACTTATTTCCTGCTTTGTTATTTTTTCAGATTTATGGTTTCTAATTATTTGTTCCGTCACTGCCCCTGCATCCAGTGTCGACCGTCTTTTTGGCAAAAATGATTCTGAACCACGCATACCATTCTGTGCAGGCCCTCCGTGTAACACAAAGAAGTTATTGAACTAATTGAATTTCTCAAAGTAAAATACGTCAGAAAAATCCTGAAGTACAACTTACACACAACCTACAGACATGGTAGTGTCGTACTGTAATTTGAATATACAAGAAAACATAATTCTGTTACACAGAAACGCAAACATAAACAACCCCGTTTTCCATTGTTTCTACCATTCATAGACCGGCCACGACGTCCGAGATTTGCACGCGCCGACATGCGCAAATCTTGGAGGCCACGAAGCGACAAGTCTGTTTCCTTGCAGCATCTCCAGATGGCGCTTGCCTCCGCCACATCGAGGCCCACTAAAAAGGCCACGTTTCTACCAGAAAGCTTGCCTTCGTGCACAGCATTTACTGCCAGCGTTTCCCGCTAAACATTACAGTTACATAAGGTGCAGTTGCCAGGAAGTGTGAGAAGCAGTCGGGGACCTTTGGATGTTATCGCGTTCCACTCTTGAAATCGAAGCTTAACCGTCCTCCAAATTTTTAGTGTCACCTGCATACATCACTATTGAGGGAGTGTGTAGAATGTTGACTGTGTCGCTGATATGAAGGAGAAAGAATAGTGGTCCCAAAATTGAACCCTGCAGAACGCCGGTGCATATGTTCATGTAGCTCGATGAAACACCGTTAACACTGGTGCATTGTGTTCTCAATGTTAAGCCGTTCTTGATCAGGTGTAGTGGAGTGCCTCTTATTCTCTAGAGGGCATGGTAATTTAAGTAAAATAATTGTATGATTGACAGAATCAAAAGCAACAACAACAACACAATAATAATACCGTATTTACTCGCATAATGATCGCACTTTTTTGTCAGAAAAAATTGACGCAAATTCAGGGGTGCGATCATTACGCGGGTTAAATTTTCTACGAAAAAAAAAAATTTTTTTTTCGTCCCCCATTTGCTGCGGGATGCGGGTGCGGGACACCAAAACAAAAATGGCGGCCGGCTGAGCAAGCCGAAAGCGTCGAACGCGATTTTTTTTTTCTTCTCGTGAGTACATTACATGCATTGAAACAGTTTTTTCCGTATCAGTAATGAATAATATCGTTAATATCGGCAAGCTTGCGGCAATAACGTAGCCATGTCCACTTTGAGGGGGCAGAAACAGATGGGCGCGCTTAGCTGCCAGTGACATAGAAACACATGGCGGGCATGCTACGGAAACTGCGGCATCTGTCTTCACTACTATCCTAATACCGCACGTTTGCGCTAAGGGTGGGTGAATATCTTAGCTGTGTTACAAGCGTTGGCGTATGAATAAGGTACACTTTTAACGTATCAGTGTAAACGTGGCTACTATCGTTGCCGCTTGCGATTTGTTGCTTGCCCACGAGTGCAGATGAGAAGAATCGAAAGGCGTCTTTTTTGTTGTTGACCACGACCATTATAAAGCCTACACATAATAAAGGAAAGTTTGGTTGTACCTCTTTTTGTCATGGAAGTGCGGAAAGTGATGAAAGTAATGAAATGAGGCATCTACTTAAGAGTGTTTGGTGCGTGCAGACCGCCTGGTTTGTCTTGAATAGTCGTTCGCGTAACATTCAACAGATGGTAAGTGCAATCATTATTAGCTAGACTTGGCACACGACATATCGCTGTGGCAAGTTCTGGGTGCGATCATTACGCGGGAAATAAAAAAAATCGAATTTTGACGACAAAATTCAGGGGTGCGATCATTATGCGAGTAAATACGGTAATTATTATTATCACCCAACTTACAGTTCAGTCAAGTACAGGTCAGTATAGAAAGCACCTCTAAGGGGTAGGTGCCTGTAGTTCTGTGCTCTGCTACTAATTCAAAGTGTTTGACTCTAGCTTTCAACAAAGGAAGGGAAGACAATGGCTGTTTTGTTGCGGACATGTGCAGGTGCTGGAGGAGTGTGCCAATCGGTGTGGGGCCAAGTTCCAAGATGAGCTGGGAAAGTTTCGCTTCCTCAACGAGCTCATCAAGGTGGTTTCACCCAAGGCAAGCACAGCTCCTATGCCATCCTTGCATCCCTTGCCAGTTCCGCAGAAGATGTGCATTGTGCCTATTGGTGCCGTGGCCCGTACCTGTACTTCTGTGAAACCTGTTAAAGTATCGTCTCGTAGTCATGGCAGGGCTTGGTACTATTAAGTGGTTGTAAGGAAAATAGAGTGGAAGGTCGGTGATGAGGCCCGGTTGCAACTACATTGTGCAGATGAAGTATTAGCTAACCGTTAGGGCTACGGTTACGAAGGAAAAGTCTAAATAGTACCTTGAACTTTGAGTTCTATCTTTGTATAAGCAGCACGGCTCATGGCGCATTGGATCCCCATTCTTTAGCACTGTGAAAATGCCAACAGTGCAGCCCTCTCAAGATTTCCGACTGCATTCTTGAAAGGATGCATCTGTCACTAACACTGTGGCTTTTGTCCTTTCTAGCCCTTGATTTTTGTCGTCAGTTGTGCTGTTTATTACAAATACATAGCACCCTGCCCCGATTTTCTTACCGAGCGGCATGTTTAGAAACAAAAGGCGCAGCGCGATTGGGACCGAGACAAAGGAACACAAACCAGATCACAGTCTCCGTCTTGTCTCCATCCCAGTCATGCTGCGCCTTTTGAATGGCCATGAACCAACTTGCCCAAATCAAAGTTTTACTGGAAACAAGAACTGTGTTTGTTGTCTGAAGAGGTCCACCTGCACTGCTTTCATTTGCAATACTTGTGCATTTGTAACATTTTCATGACACACCACATTTGTAGCCATTCCATTATTTGCAATTTGCAAGAAGAGACGGCCTCTTACAAATCTGGAGGGAGTTGCTGTAGCAGTCTGCACGGCTCATCTGATGCAAATAGAAACAGACATAGATAAAATAAAACTTGCACGTTTCATCGGGCCTGTCTGAATTGCGGGACTGTGGAAAAGTCGTAACAAGTTTTAGATCGATCTTTTTTTCAACTGTGTTCAGTTGGTCTGGTCTTACTTGTGAAGCGATAGCTTCTGCTAGAAGCAGCTTTGTCAGACCCTCAACTCTTCTTGTGCAGCTTGTTAGAATTCAGCCACGTCTGTTGCTTGACCTGCGCGTGTCCGTACATGCAGTACCTGGGCAACCGTGCCTCCCAGCGGGTCAAGCAGAAAATCATCGAGGTGCTGTACCGCTGGAGCATTGAAATGAAGCACCATGCCAAGATTCAGGAGGCCTACCAAATGCTGAAGCGCCAGGGTGTCATTGCTGTCGATCCCGTCTACGTCATCGAGGTTAGCCTTCCTCGTCGTTGGTTTGTGTGAAAAGGGAACATTGTCATCCGCCCAACTGTAGCGATAAAGTGCAAAGGAAAGGTTTCCTTTGTAGCTTCTTGTTACGCCAGGTGAATGACACTGTTCCCTTTCATGAACCCTTCCCCCACCTTCTGGGCTTCCTCAGAACCAATTCGCGATGTTGTTGGTTTCTCTTGGTTTGCAGTGGCTGGGACACACTGAAACCCTTGTTGATGCAATACCGCTGCACCTAATTGCTCTTATTGCTTGCAATATGCATTTACCGTTGGCAGCTGCGATGTTATCTGTGTGCAGGTGCCCTGTGGTGCTACTGGACTTGTCAGGTGTCTCATTTGGCACCTTTTGCCTTAGCACTACGACAATCATATGCATTCTATAAACAATATTAGTACCTCCTGCAAAAGTTATATTCGAAACTGGTCTTCAAGTACAAAGATGGGGGTGTGGGTTATGTGTATGTTTTTTTTATTATGTTTTTTAAAAGGAAATTATCGTGAATTCCACTGTCAGAAGCCATAAGAGCAATGATGATTGGACGTGAAAAATTAGTTTCCAGAACTTTACTTCATGCTGATAATTTTGCTAGGTTACTTTTGTAGAAACTTGAGCATTGTTGTGTACTGTCATTTGTGTTAGTCATGCATGTGGACTCTTTTATTTTTCCATTTCTGCGGGTTGTAACTTAGAGGGCAGGTTACTTCTACAACTCAGTTGTGCATGTGAAAGTGCAGTATATTTCCATGCCTCGCATTTTAGTACAACAGTTCTTTCCAGCATGCAACTACTGAATTTTCTGTCCGAAGGATGGCGTTGTACGTAGCTTGGAGAGCTGCTGTTGTGTTCCAATGGAACTTGGCAGCTTTGCTTGTTCACCACCTCAATTCAAAAGTGCCAAAAGGAGGAACTGTACTGAGTTTCTTTCTTTCTTTTGCTGTTGTATCTTGACTACGTTTTCTTTTTGCAAGCTTTGACTTAAACTTACAAAAGTTGTCTGATGAGGACAGCTGGCCAAGAGACTACTATCAAAGTTATCTTAACCTCATTACAGTGTGGGTCACACAAAAAGAACTGCTTGTGACTTGCATTGGGGGAACGCTATCGTGATGTCACTGTAGTTGCTGTTATTTAATGGCGACAGAAAACAGAGGCAAGCTTCGGTGCTGCGCAAAGAAAAATTAATGCCATCTGCAGGCTGTTGTAGGTGTGTAAGTGAATACTGATTAGCATTTCTATCTAGGCTAGAATAAAAGGCAAAAAAAGATCTTGGGTGATTTATTGACATTAATAGTTTTGTCTTTCATTAGTGGGCCCGATGGTTTGGTGTTTTATCAGAATCGGAGGAAGCTTTGTTTAATTACTGACAATAGAAAAATGCACCATTGGCCAGTAGCTAGTGAACAGGGCAATACAAATATGATTAATTGTTAAGGCGAGTCAGGAGAAGTTATAAAAAATCATTTAACGAGTAACATTTGAAGTCTTATCAGCACAAATGGAATCTTCATCTACGCACAAACGATACACCAGTTCTGTATGGCAGATGAATAGCAAGGCAAGGGTAAGGCTGAAAGACATTACAGCTCATAAAGGTGGAGCGCAGACAGAAGAGAGAGAGAAAAAATAAAAAGATGTGGTCTGGCTTCTGCTTAGAAACTGAGTGTACTAAAGGGTACTGATATAAAACGTTTGTCCTGTATTTATTGCTTTATTATATAGCTGCCAGCCCAGTAGTTCCTCTATGGAGCGTCAATTTCCTGAGAGGCAACAAATAATTGTTAGCTTTTAATGATACTGGCTCAAAACGCCCACCAAGTGCAATGCAGCTATGGACGTTATGAAGACCCAACATGTCGTCAGAACCTGTTGTGGCAGTCTCATGGTACCATATACCACAGAGGGGTTCACGCACACTATGATAGTCATGCTGCTGAAAGCCGAGTCCATTCAGCACTCGACAAGACAAGAGCATCTCCCCCAGCTCTTCTAAGAGAAGCAAACAAGTGGCAGGGCCAATTGGCAGATTTCAGCATGACAGTCATTGTACGGCCTTAAAACACTGCACAAGGCTAAAGGGCAGGCTCTTAAGTTGTTTGTAATACCATGCGACTGCCACTGCTGCTTTTAGGATGTCGAAAGCCACATGGCGTTTGATGTGCGTTTTGAAGGGGTCATGTAAAAGGTTCTGCAATGAATTATGTCACTTTCAAGGAACTGAGACTTCTTTTGTAGCATAATTATGAAGTCAATGGCTAACAAAAAGAAATCAAAGAAAAATAAAGGAAAAGTGAAAAAAATAAATATTTTTTGTCAATAATCCTTAAACACTGTCACTACACACATTTTGGACAGTACTTAAGAGTGTGCACTTGACTACGGTATTACTCTCGTTTGTCAGTGAAGCATTGAGCTTCATGTTTTAGACAGTGCAAAAATGTGGCACGCAAGAATTAATGAACTGCAACATGGTGTGACATTGGGCTATTGGTTCATCTTAGAAGCTATGGGCAAGAGTTCACCACACATAGACAAAGACTAGAAAGAGAGCGCTCGTGACACATCTTTCTAATCTCTGTCTGCGAGCGAGGAGGATCTGAGGGGCTCAGTTGTTAGCCACAGCTGTACAAAGATAACAGACAATTAAGCCATAAGAGACACAAGGGAAGTTAACTGTTACATTTAATTTAGATGTTTAAATAATAAGGTAAAAGGAAATGACGGTGGAGTTAAAGACAACTTGTTGAAGGTGGGAGCTGAAGCCACTTCTTCCACATTACATATGCAGTGCTTCCATCCACTTTCACTTCCCTTCACCTTATTATTTACACATTCCAATTGAACATAGCAATTTGCTTCCCATGTGCTCTCTCTGGCTTCACTGTCTGTTTCTTCATGTAATCTCTTGGACTCATGCACAGTTTCCCATGCCTTCTGATGAAAGAAGAGATACACTCTTTGTCCTCATTGTCCTCAGTATCTCCTTTGCTTCAGTGCAACATCTTGCATTGTCCAGAACACAACTGTTAACCGGCTGTCCCACTTTGTTGCATTTCTCTGAATGCCTTATTCCTCTGCCTCGAATGGTGTGGTCATGATTGAATTTGTGTGCCTAGGATTACGAGCCAGGCCCCGCGCCAGCACCCAGGTCCCAGAGTGCTGTCTTCGAGGATGAAGAGAAGTCACAGGTGGGAGTGCAAAACGTGTATTTACTGGCTTACATGAATCTAACAGTCTTCTTGATGTGTTCACAATCTTCATGCTCTTGATAAAAAATATTTTCCTCTTTTTCTTTTGCAAGTATTAGTTACTGGCGTTTCTATTTTACATTGTATGCGTTTAAATGGGGCAGCAAGGTCAACTGGACCTTGACACTGGACCGGAAGCTAGCCTTCCCTGGCTATTGGTGTAAATATCTGTATAATCATGATTATGTGAAGAAAAATAAAGCACTTCCACTTGCAACTAGAGCCATTAGATAAAGCATAAAGCTATTGTTAATAGACTTCAGCCACACTGCAAAGATGAATTGAACGAACAGGGCGTCATGGGCAGGTGAATCCTGTGCCACGAAAGAGCAGTACTGCAAAACAGGCAATGGGGTGAAAATTTATTCTGGTCTGCTTTAGCTATTTAGCCATGCCTTTCACTCGATTCTATGCCACTCTTATCATTCACCATTCACAGCCGGCTCATCCTGCTCATAATGCATGTAGAATGGCACTCTGACCACTGACGTAGTAGTGTGAAAAGGAATGGCTTTGTCATAGAATGGTCACATTAGCCCAGACTTGGTGCCCCATCATCATTTTAGAGCAGCGATGCGCGTGATGCGAGAACAGAAAGTAATCGGCAGTCTTCAGCATTTCCTCGTGTTCTGAAGTCATTTACTGCAACAGCAACAGACTCTTGAGTCTCAAGAACACCTCGAAATCTTCTCAAGAGCTTCTTGTTTGCTATGCATGTTTTGTCTCTTACATCACGTTGCCTGTTGTGGCCTCTTAAGTGCATGCATGTGTGCCACTGCTCCCAAGTCAGCGTGGAGTGCAAATCCTTGCACGAGTTATTTATCGGGTGCCAAAACTGAGGGGTGGTGCAGTGGTTAGTCCTTCCAGCTGCCAGCTGCACAAAGCTGCAGGGACGAGAGTTTGAATCCCAGTGGCAATATTTCGCAAAACTTTTTTTCTTCACCCAATGGCAAGAGTAAAACCCTAAAAAGAGGTGAGGGCTTGATGATGACGCGTTAATGACTTGACAATGAAAACAGTGTTGTGGAAAAGATGGATAGACACAGCACACTTAATTTCGAACTTTTAACCCTTGAATGATGGCACGTATAGATACCTGAAAAAGAAAATTGTTTTTTTTTCTGTCAAAATGTGCAAAGCACATCAAGAATAAGCGTAATCAATGAAGAAAATATATTTGGGGTATCTTTTTCAGCAATAGAGGGAAAACGCCGGACAGATAACTGAAAGTTGGCTTTGCCCCAAGCCGCGTCTGGCTTTGGATTTTTGCGCAGACAGCTCTGGTTGTATGTGAACCATAGGTGTACATTTCATTTGTTTTACATCATGAGTGTCGCGCCACTGCAGCTTGAGATCTTGCATCGGTCTGTCTCCTCAGACTGCTATTTCAAAACAAAGCAATTCACATGCCAAACTACTTTTTCCTCGTCCTGTGTTTCTGCTCTACAAATGACACTTGCTGCCTGTCGTTAAGCGTTGACCAAAGATATTTAACCAGAAACTTCATTCCCAACACCAAACTCGAAAACAACAGCAGCAAAATTTCTCGTACGTTGTCTTGAGGCAACACTTGTCAATACAGGGTTAAAGAAGTACTGACGTGGTATTTTCAACTCTACTTCTTGTGTTAAAGTCCAGGACCTTGAAATCCTAGAGCAAAAATACTGGCAATCCTCACAGTGCCTCTAATAATTTAACTTACAGTAGAATCTCGATGATACGAATTTCTTGAGATTGCAAAACAAATTCGTATCACCAAAAGACATAATAATAAAATCTGGAAATTGAGAGGTGGCGTGGCAATGAAATGGCCGACTTGCTCAACAATTTCGCATGTTTTTATTTTTTTCCGTAATCCTAGGACCTTCCTCTATCTCACGGGAAAATATTTGGAAAGAATATGCAGCAGAATGAGAAAATTGCACTTTTTTCAGTGTGTTGTCTTCGAAATTGAAAAGAAAACTGGGCCTTGGGAGATGCTGTTGTACCACGACCCTGCAAGCTCGACTTTCCGTTGATGTGATGCCACCACCTTGGTATCGTCGTAAACATAAGATCGTAGATTCAGATAGGCGCAGCGCTGTGTTTCTCTGTGCAGAAATACAGTGCTGTGAAAAAAGAAAAGCAAACATGAGAAGGGAAGACTACTGTGCAATTTGTTACAGCAGTTACGTAGCACGTAGGGAGCGTTCCTGTTGCATGGCGTGAATATGAATAACTGTTGCGCTTGTTTCGCACACATTTTGGCAGCAGCAAAGTGTGTACTTTGCACGTTCTGAATCCAGTATTTCAAGATCTGCCTTGTTATCTCGAGTTTCTTTGCTGCTTGCTGCTGCCTGATGGTGATGACATAATTTGCGCAAGATTAGGGAATCTGCTTACTTTTCCTTGCAGCGGCAAAGCTACTTTGTTTTGTGGGATCTGACGGGTGCAGATGTATAAAAGTTTCGAATCGCCATCGGCCGCCGAGAATGATTGAAGGCGGGGAATGTAGACATAAGGCCACACATGGAAGTGAATGCCGCTGATCTTGCTGATAGGGCACGACTTTGTTGCACGTGATTGCCGGATCCTGACATAGTTGCAAGGCATTTGAACACAGCGCACAAGATGCATGATACTGCAGAAAGCAAAAACTTCTTTGGGGGAGGGCAGAGGGGGATGCGAGATGGAGTTATTGGTGAAGTCAAGGATGAGTGATGAATGTTGCGCATCAGCGTGGCTGCTCTGCGGGCCTAACAGCCAGTGTCTGGTGCTATTGGTGCACAGGGGTATTCTTGCTGGCGCTGCCGGGGATCGCGCGGCAGCTGGATTGTTCGTATCATCTGCTGCAGCGCGAAAAGTGATTCGTGAGAAGTTCAGCATGTTGTAAACTAATGAACTCGGGCCGAGACTTTTGAAAAATTCGTACCATCCCAAAATTCTTATCACATGTCATAGTATCAGCGAGATTCTACTGCAGTAGCCTTTCTAAACAAGTTTCGGTTTCGTTACTACTCTGTCGTGACGTCACGAGCCAGAAGGTGGTCATGTGGGAGCGCAGGACGTTGCAACATTTGGAGACTAGCTCCAGCTTGCTTGGTAATCTGTTCTGCTGCTACATTCGCCCTCACAGCAAGAGCAGCATAATAGGAAGCAACTGAGCTAGCCAGAGCGAGTGCCAAAACATATTAATGTCCTGCTCCCATCAACAGTTGCCTTGTGGGAAATGAAACGGAAGCTGGCTGTTAGAAAAGCTATTATATAGATTCAGTATTTTTTTCCAGGGTTTCAAGCTCCTGGACTTTCATTTAATGCAAAAAAATAATAGTAATAAGTAAATAGAACAAGATTCAAAAATATTATCTCAGTACTCCTTTAACAGCTGCCACAGTGCTTTTCTTTGTGTTTTTCTTTCATTCCCTGCCTGGCCCGTGGTGCTGCTTTTGAGTGATGACGATCACTAGCAAACTCTCCCAATTAGTGCCCCTTCAGTCGACTTGTTAGATAAGGAGACGGCTTTTTTGGATGGGTAAGACTTGGATAAGGTGGCGCCACTGTGCATGGGATATATAGGTGTATATTTCCTGAAAATCAAGTTGTTGAAGTTAGCGCGTTGTGGTGTCGTCTCCCTACCGTCCTTGTTTGCTGGCGCTAAATATGCTTTCAGTTTACCAACACACCCAACAAATGGCAATGCCCAATTTTCAGCTTTTCTGTAACACCATATAAGCTGGAACGTCAAGGTGAATGGGAGGTGCTGCAGCATCATGATGCCTGGGAACATGAAAGAAGGTGTGCAGGAGGCCATTTTGAATTCGTGGCATTCTATGCTAGCATTTGCTGTTTCATTTCCTCAGCAGCTGTGCAGAGTGCTGGTCATTGTCCCTGTGGACTGTAGTGTTTCTCTTGTGCTGTGCTTTACTTTGAAAACATTGTGCCATGTGTGGACATGTCGCCGTTCAGATGCTGCAGAAGCTGCTGCAGAGCAAGAACCCCGAAGACCTGCAGGCTGCCAACCGGCTCATCCGCAACATGGTCAAGGAGGTGAGGGGCTTCTCTTCAAACAAACCGCATGATGATTGCTGTGAAGGATGAGCATGCATGCGGTTGAAACAAACACTTCCTTATTGGGAAATATAAAGATCAGAGCGAAATGTGCCCCGAAAGCAAGCTAGCACTTTTGTTACTATGGTAGCGGCAAGCACATGTGGCAGTCATCAAATTGTGTCTCACAAGTCGAGTCTGTTCATTTATTCATATCCGCATTCAGTCAAGTCATTTGTATTTCACCGTACACTCTTGCGTTATCGCTGGCACTCGATGCTGGTGAAGTCATTTGTGCAATGTGATTAAACATGTCTCTTCAACATGAATCTTGTCCCGACAATATCAAAGACATTTTTTGGATGTAGCGGGTTCATCTTGCACTGAGCTGTAATACGATAATGGGAAAATTATTGTTAGCCAGGCTTGTTGGTACGCCGCCATATTGTGGTGAGCAGTGCAGAAATGGGACGGAAGATTTAGGGAAGGGATGACATGGGCATCTGTGTTGTCCATTGCTGAAATCTTTTTTTTTTTCTGATTTATGTGCGGCTGACCATATGATAATAGGGACAATCAGCTCAAAGGTGGTCATGTACATAAACATACAACCTGTGACAGTATTCAAGTTGCCTTTCTAACAAAGCACTTTGACAATACAATGACTGCTGCAAAACTATATGGAGGAGCTGGTTCTGTACAGTCATGCGGGAATTAAGCGCAAACAGGATGAAGCGAAACAAGCTTCTCTTATGCTTATGACTTGGTATTCCAATGTTTTGTGAATGTGTGTAACGTTAAATGAAATGAAAAGCGCTGTTGTCACACATAGGCAGCCAAGGATGTAACCAGAGGTGCAATTGGAGATCGTTGTTCGGCACGTTCGTTTGGTTATCGGTGCGCGTGATTGGCGTACTCCACGCCGACATGGCCAGCCGTGGGATGCGGCCACGTTTTTGGCAATGTCAAAATGACGACAAGCTCCTGTCACTCATCTTGCAACTGAGCACTCGTCTGCTAGGTGCCGAACATGAAGGGAGTTGGGTAGCTTGAAGCGATCATAGGCTCTTTACGAGACCGGCTTCGCATGGTGTGTCTGGTGGATTGGATTGCATCCAAACGGCGGCTTTGACCGCGGAATGACACGTTCGGATCCAATCCATAGTTTAAGTCGAGAAAATGGCGCTTGCACTGGGAACTTCGGTTGTTGCATTGACGTTGCTTGAGGAGGAACGAGAGCAGTGGAGGTGCGAAACACATTTGGAAAAATGGCAGAAAGCGAATTCCGGCTTTGCTTTTGCTTCTCAAAACAAATAGTGTGTTGATTGTGCGGCGAACTCGACTCCGTCGTCAGGTGCCAGCAAGCCACTGGAATGTTGTTGTTGCCTCTTGAAAAGTGTGTTATTGTTCCTGTCGTTTCATTTATCTGTCTTTTCCCTCGATGTGTGCGACACCACCTAGGGACAACACAGAGAAACTAATAGTTATAAATTGTAGTAGTCACACATATTACTATTTGAAAACATGTTTAAGCTCGAGAAGAAAAAAATACATTCCTTAGATAAAGATTTTATTCTTTGGAAGACGAGAAACATTTCGTTTTGTAGTATACTGTCTGCATGCAGACGACAAACGAGGGAAGTAAACTTCCGGGAAGTTCACCGCTTGCCGATTGGCTGCTCTCTTCGCCCCGATCTCACAAATTTTGCATACTGCCACTTTGTGACGTCGCAGCAACCGAACAGAATGCATATCAAACTAAGATCTCCGATCGTGCCCCAGGTGGCACTGCTGATTTACCCATTTCAGAAGCCTTGATGCTAGCATTGCTTTAAAGGGTGCTGACAGCTTGTGACTGAACTCTCGTTGCCTCTATGCCATATTTTGACAAAGCTGTACTCGGATCACATCTTAACAGTCACAAGGTAGCTTAAATAAAAAGGCTTGGAAGATGTGTAATGGCATTGCATCTCACTAAGGAACAGTGTACACATGTCATGCGTGTTGCTTCCTTTTAGCAATGTACCACTGCATCCTGCAACAATGATACTGTGGTTACCTTGGCAACGTCGAGAAAATTTGGTGTTCTGTTTTCTTCAGTGACATGTGGCATCGAGGCAACTAGGGGTGTGTGAGTATTAAATGTTCAATTTCGAAGTGTATTTGAATAATGAAAACCACGTGCTAATCGAATCAAATATGTTTTGACTACTAATACTATTGCTTTTGCAAAAATGAAATTTTTTTCGCCAACCTGAGGTTCAAATAAAAAAGGCAAGTTTTCCGCACAGAAAATAATGTGCAAGAAAATTATGCTTTGTAGAGAACAAAATTCTCTAGTTCAATGCTTTGCTTGACAGTGTCACAACTGCTGCTGTTATTTAATGTTGTCATGAAGGAAGGATAGCGGCTTCACATGTTTGGTGAGCAGTGACACCCTTCTGAATGTCACATTTCCTTCAGACAGAGAAAAGAGCTGCTCAGTGGACACATTAGCATCTGGTATCAGCAGATACCTCTATGCTGAGTGAGTGAACAGTTGGCACTATGCTTACGCCACTGCTCACATGAACCTCCTTTTTGGCCCAAAATTTCATCATGCGCATCTCTGTCAACCTGTGCCTGTGGCAGTAAAAATTGCTGCTGGTTGATGAGCTTATCAAGGTCTTTCCACAGTGCTGATGTGGAAGGAGCCTCCTCGGAAGCTTTTGTTGTTGAGGACGCATATGGGTTCCTTGGTGTCAAAATTTTCCTTGCGTCTTCTAAAGACAGGTTTTTAATCCAGTTTTCCATTGAAGCATGCTGGTTGTACTTAACTACTTTAGAACGAGGGTACGAAAAACATTGTCAAGCTTGCTGCTTTGTCAAATGTGTAGTCTGGAAATTGTGTTTTTAGACAGCCAGATTAGTAGCAGACAGAGGTTTCCACCTGGCGGCTGGTGTTGTCCAAAAGCATGATGAGCGGCACAGTGTGGGCTTTTAGTGTTGGGTAGCCATTAGCAGGCCCTTATTGCATTTGGTATACATCACCGCAGTACAGTGTGTATGCGCTTCGCCGCATAACACCGCTGTACTGCGGCGGAGCCGACTTAAAGAAGCGCCAACAGCAATTTTTGGGGTTTCGATTATTTCAAAAAATTTATTTCGATTATCGAATCGAATTGCTAGCCGATTCGAATCGAATATTCTATTATTCTCACGCATGCCAAATGTGGCAGCATTGTGTTCCGTTTTATGTTAAGTGACTGCTCCGTGGCTCTTGTGAGAGCTAGCTTACTGTATCGGCATGTGGGATGCTCTGGAGCAGGCGGATCGGCGCATGGAGATGCTGGCGCGGCGCACGACGGAGATAGAGACGGTGCATAATAACGCCAAGGTGCTGAAGGACATGCTGGCCAACTACCGTCCAGGGGAGAGCTCCGCAGAGGAGCAGGACCTCATGAAGGTGATTGGGCACTCTGCTTTTGCAATCACTGTGTTGTGACTTTCGAGTGCGACGGTACTACTGGTCGTAACTACCCAGCAATGTGTTTTAACTTGGAAGTTTTTAGCACTTGTTGGTAGGCGCAACCAGGTATCGCTGGTACGTGTTAGCTTGCTTGTAGGTGATCTTAAAGGAATTTTAATAGGTATCTTGGAAGTTGTAGGAACTCTTATCGCACACTTCCTACACTTAATGGAGATGTACATTTTCCCCTTGAAATTACCAGAAAAAAGATTTCAAACCAGTGCTGCTCTGTTCTTGCTCAAATTTTACTACAATATTACACTATATGGCTCGAATCGCTCAATATAACACTTGGCACTGTTATTTGCCTGGTTTGTTAAAGAATGCAAATTCTTTCTTCATGTGTGTCCCCTCAGAATGTGGCAGCTATGTCGCTTCTGATGTCTGCGGTAGGGCAAAGCATGGCCTTTGAGATTGGTTCCCAATAATTGCTTGGGGTGCATCCAAGGGGTAAATTCAGTGTTTTTCTTTAACTGACCATGCAAGTAACAGTGTGAAATGTTATATTTAACAATTCAAACGTTGAAATGTGATATTGCAGCGAAATTTGAGCAAGGACAGAGCAGTGGTAAGCGCAAAACATTTCTTTTTTTCCTGGTTTTAAGGAAGAACGGCACATCTCTGTAAAGAAATGACACTTAGCAAAAGCGAAGGTTGGCAAACAAACTTTAGCTTATTGTGATACTGAAGCTAATCGTGAACGTTATTGTGATGTTGTGACGCAAAGCAAAACTTGCTGATTTCATGTAGCAATAAAGCTAAGTATGATGTTCGTAAAAAAGCAAGAAATCACAGACAATTACGATACTCCATAATGCGAAATTTGAGCACAGCTGTATACATTAATACAGGGAAAATCAGACATCCACCCGTGCGTAGTGATTGCTGCAAAAGAAACCCATACGGGTTCCTTGAAAGAAAAGCCTCACAGCTGAAGAAAAATTTGTCCTGGTCCGGGACTCGAACCCGGGACCACCGCCTTTTCGGGGCAGCCGCTCTACCATCTGAGCTAACCAGATGGCTAGCAGATGGCAGGGCTGCCATCGAATTTGTCGAATTTGTCGACAGCACGAAGCAACGGCAACAGTTTGACGTAATAGTTCTGCGGAAACCCGCAAGGTGGAGATAAGTAATTAATAAAGGGAAAATCAGACATCCACCCGTGCGTAGAGATTGCTACAAAGGAAACCCATACGGGTTCCTCGAAAGAAAAGCCTCCCAGCTGAATAAATCTATATACATGTTGTATACAGCTGTATACGTTTTCATTTCGTGATATATTGGCTGGCATAGAAAATCTGTTTCGTGTGGCACGTTGCAAACAGAGTGAAGTGTGGCGCGACTGCCTCGTTAGTTGTTAGCCATCGTTACCACAGTATGCTTTCGCCATGCCTTCCTCCACTTTCTGCCTCGTGGTTCTGCGGCACCCTCCTCTCCGCTTTCCTCCTCGTACCTTTTCTCTCGCGGCACTTTTCACTTTCTCGTCTTTCGCTGCGCTCGTTCGCTCACCGTCACCGATGCTCAGTGCAGGAATGGGTGCTTAAGACCTGCGCTAGACAAAACAATTGAAGAAAATTAGACAAGAGTGCCGTGTGCACTTTTGACTGCCTTGCATGTGACAGCCGCAGCACTCGTAGGAAAGAGTCGTGCCAATGTATCATGACGTTGTGGTGCACATGCCTGCCGGAACCGGAACCAAAGCTGGTTTGTATAAACAAGTATTACAGTACACTATAGTAAGTTATTTAGGCTGGCCTGATGCTTACCAGTATGTTCTTTAAAGTTGAAAATGTTATGTGAGTACATCTTTAATGGCTTTCGTGCATTATGCATACATATAAAATTCCGTCGCATGAATGGCCCTCTCGGAATGGGAGGGAGAGTGGCATTGTGCTCCGGCAGTAACTGCGCATTTTGCGACAGGGCGCTAGGGGAACTGATGATCGCGGCTCAATCTCGTGCACATTACAGTAGATGCTCATTGACACGTTCCCATTACATATGTTTTCCCAACGCCAATGTTTGCAATCGAGAACGCAAAAAATTACCCAATAGAGCTACGCTCATTTTTTACCGGTTCATACGTTCCCGGAAAACAAAATTTTTTGGCACCAGCGTTCAGGACGTCGCCGAACTGTGTTTGTATGATACGTTTCCTGTCCGTTAGATCCCATGTGAACAAGAAAATACGCGAGCCACGCGCGATCGGGAACAGTATATAGCTGCTCGCCGTGGCAGCTTCACCGCAATGCTCACCCGCCCATCTCACGTGCACTCTGTTTCTAATTTCGGTACCAGCAAATATTCTCCGGGGTCCTTGCACGTGGCAGTCATAGCTATCACCGCCAGTCCTATGGCGATAAGCATCTTCGCCTATCTGTTTCACAGTGTGTGGTACCGTTGTAAGCGTAACGCACACTTTTAATAGACGATAGCAGACACGTGATGCCGTTCCCTGCAGCAGATTACGATCGTATACGTTTTCCGGCCGCTATATCCCATGTGAACAAGAAAAGGCATGAGGCGCGCGCAGTCAAGAATAGTATATAGCTACCCATCTCACGTGAAAACACCGGCGAGCACAGTTTCTTATTCCGGTAAGAGCAAATCTCCGCCCGGGTCGTTGACGCCGCATTTACGGCTATCGCCACCAAACCTATTGCGATAAGCATTTTCACCTATCTGTTTCACAGCGTGTGGTGTATAGTGTCATTGGTAGCGTACTGCATGCGTTTAGTAGGCGATAATCCAAATACGCCACCATTCCCTGCTGCAGGCGGCGTGATGTGGGCATCACGTTTCGCTTCTGCTGCATTCGGCGCCGCCCACCAGCTCGATTTTATTTCAGTTTTCCGTCGCCTTCTTAAAACACCACACAATATAAAAACAATGAAACGCATCTCGCACTGCTGGAGCACCACCCGCTCAACGCACGCCAGTGTCTCGTGCCAAAACGATCCATGCGACGCTCCGCATTACATAGATGTCAACAATAGATGAGTTATCAAATTATTTTAGTTACATTGGATCGTGCATTTTCCCAGTTAGTAAGTTTGTTCTCGAGGAAAGCGGGGAGGCAGCGCAGAAGGGGGGGGGGGGTGCAGGGCGGCCTTGACTCTGCCAACAAGCGTGTACTTTGTATGGCTGTGCGTGGCTGAGCGTGCAAAATCTTAAAGGAAATCTGCAGGCGGCTCATACCATTGTGTGTGCTGTGTTTTCGCTGCTCTTGTGCTGAAGCGATAGACCGTGTGAAGGTCACTTTGTTTACTGCTGCTGCTGCGCTTGCTTGCACCAACGTTTTGACAGTGACAGTGACTGTCCGTGCTCGTCAAGTGTGATGTGTTCACATTTGCTTTTGCGCACTGACACCATGCTTGTTAATTCAATTAGCGAGTGAATATTTCTAAGTTTATTCAGCCAATAAAACTGCTGTCCTTACTTTGTATAGCTGTTTACTAATTTGCTATCACAATTAATGCTTTGCCTTTCAGGCGGAACTGCAATTTTCTTTAGTTTAGAGTGGTAATTGCAATTGGATGGATCTTGGTCGTTATGAACAGTACTGTCCCAGCAACCACTTCACTAAGTGCAGTTTGTTTTCTTCCTTTTCCTTATCCGTTGTTGAGGGGACCTCTGAAGCACAGTGGTGTGAAGTTGAATTGGTAATGCAGGGAAAAAACGGTAAATACTTCAGATTCCGTTTATAGTTGAGCATCTCCACAACGAATGCCTCTACAACGAAACGATCTGTATAACGAAGGAATGATTCTGCTCCACTTCTATTGTTAACTGTGCCGTGCACGACCCTTTGTAATGAAGTGACCTGTATAATGAATTGTTTCGGAGGCCCCAAGCGGTTCGTTATAATGGCATTCAACTGTATTGCTTTTTTCCTTTTCCTCCAAGCGATCTCATAGAGATGCAGTGAAACAGGTCCTGCGAGTATTGTACTTAATGTTGCCTTGTCTTGTAGACTAATATATTGTCACGTGGTCGTGACGTTGAATAACACAGTAGCAGTACTGTGAACGACAAAACTAACTTTTATTGGGCGAACCTGTGCCCACAAAATAGGCTACACTTATAGCACAACGATAGCGGCGAACACGCTCGGCGATCGTCGAAAATCTGATTAGCGGGTCAAGCGCGTCGGCTTTTATAGATCAGTCGTCGAATGTTCCAGATTAACTGATGGGACCCGCGTGTCTTCCACAAAGTTCTACACCATTCGTGTCACGCGATGAAATCTGATAACACAAGGTTCGTCGACAACAGACACGCGGATAGAAGCGTCGATAACTTTCCAGAAACGTCGGATACATGCAGGCGCGTCCCTCGCTGTGCGATTACAGTTGTTAAGCGGCGAAACGTGGTTGCCCGATAAAGATAAGTACACGTGTCATTACCCCCCTCTTAAAAAGCATCGACCCGATGCTGCTAACAAACGAAAGTAACAAAGAAAAGCACTCGTAGCAAAGAAAACAACAAACTAAGGAAGTTCATCAGCGTCCGTAAAATGGTTTAAGGCGCACCACGTGGACCACTTCAGATCGTGCGCGGCGCCGCTGTGAGTGCGAAATGCCGTCTGGCACGACCTCATAGTCTAGTGCGCCAATACGTCGGATGACCTTGTAGGGTCCGAAATAGCGTCGGAGTAGCTTCTCACTGAGTCCTCGTCGGCGTATCGGGGTCCAGACCCAAACACGGTCGCCAGGCTGGTACTCGACGAAGCGTCGTCGGAGGTTGTAGTGTCGGCTGTCGGTCCTCTGCTGGCTCTTGATTCGCAGGCGGGCGAGCTGTCGGGCTTCTTCGGCGCGCTGGAGATAGCTAGCGACGTCAACATTCTCTTCGTCAGTTACGTGCGGCAGCATGGCGTCAAGCGTCGTCGTCGGGTTCCTGCCGTAGACCAGCTTGAACGGCGTGATCTGTGTTGTTTCTTGCACCGCTGTGTTGTACGCAAAGGTCACGTACGGCAGGACCGCGTCCCACGTCTTGTGTTCAACGTCGACGTACATTGCTAGCATGTCGGCGAGGGTCTTGTTCAGGCGCTCCGTGAGACCATTCGTCTGCGGATGGTAGGCAGTTGTCCTCCTGTGGCTTGTCTGACTGTAGTTCAGAATGGCTTGAGTGAGCTCCGCTGTAAAGGCCGTTCCTCTGTCGGTGATGAGGACTTCTGGAGCACCATGTCGCAACAGGATGTTCTCGACGAAAAATTTAGCCACTTCGGCTGCGCTGCCTTTCGGTAGAGCTTTAGTTTCAGCGAAGTGGGTGAGATAGTCCGTCGCCACGACAATCCACCTATTTCCGGAAGCTGATGTCGGAAACGGTCCCAACAAGTCCATCCCGATCTGCTGAAAAGGTCGGTAAGGAGGCTGGATCGGCTGTAGTAATCCCGCTGGTCTTGTCGGTGGTGTCTTGCGTCGCTGACAGTCGCGGCATGTCTTGACGTAACGGGCGACATCGGTGGTTAGGCGCGGCCAGTAATACCTTTCTTGTATCCTCGATAGCGTCCGGGAGAAACCGAGGTGCCCAGCGGTCGGATCGTCATGTAGGGCGTGCAGTACTTCTGGACGTAGCGCCGACGGAACAACAAGAAGGTAGTTGGCGCGGACTGGTGAGAAGTTCTTCTTCACGAGTAGGTTGTTTTGAAGCCTGAACGAAGATAATCCACGCTTAAATGCCCTTGGGACAACGTCGGTGTGCCCTTCCAAATACTCGATTAGGGCTTTTAGCTCAGAGTCTCCTCGTTGCTGTTCGGCGAAGTCTTCCGCGCTTATTATGCCAAGGAAGGCGTCGTCATCCTCGTCATCTTGCGGCGGCGGGTCAATGGGAGCGCGGGATAGGCAATCGGCATCTGAGTGTTTTCGTCCAGACTTGTAGGTTACAGTGATGTCGTATTCTTGTAGCCTGAGGCTCCACCGTGCGAGCCGTCCTGAGGGGTCTTTTAGGTTAGCTAGCCAACACAACGCGTGATGATTGCTGACCACCTTGAATGGCCTGCCATATAGGTAAGGGCGAAATTTCGCTGTGGCCCAAACGATGGCGAGGCATTCCTTTTCGGTTGTAGAATAATTGCCTTCTGCTTTTGACAATGATCGGCTAGCGTAAGCTATCACGTGTTCATGTCCATCTTTTCTCTGGACTAGGACGGCACCGAGGCCTAGGCTACTGGCGTCAGTGTGTATTTCGGTATCGGCGTGCTCGTCGAAGTGCGCAAGTACGGGCGGCGACTGCATGCGTCGTTTGAGTTCTTGAAATGCGTCGCCCTGTGGCGTTTCCCACTTGAACTCGACGTCACATTTAGTTAGCTGTGTCAGCGGCTCAGCGATGCGTGAAAAGTTCTTGACAAATCGCCTGTAGTAGGCACACATGCCAAGAAATCTACGCACTGCCTTCTTGTCGGTGGGCTGCGGGAACTTTGCAATGGCAGCTGTTTTCTGCGGGTCGGGGCGTACTCCGGATTTGCTGATGACGTGGCCTAGGAATAGAAGCTCATCGTAAGCGAAGCGGCACTTTTCTGGCTTCAGAGTGAGCCCTGATGACTTGATGGCCTCTAGTACTGTGGCAAGCCGCCTAAGGTGATCGTCAAAATTTTCGGCGAATACAACGACGTCATCCAAGTAAACGAGACAGGTCTGCCACTTCAATCCTGCTAAAACCGTGTCCATCACGCGCTGGAACGTTGCAGGCGCCGAGCACAGTCCAAATGGCATAACCTTGAACTCGTAGAGGCCGTCTGGGGTGATGAAGGCGGTCTTTTCACGATCTCTTTCGTCGACTTCTATTTGCCAATAGCCAGACTTGAGGTCCATCGAGGAGAAGTATTTAGCGTTGCAGAGCCGATCCAATGCGTCGTCTATCCGTGGGAGAGGGTATACGTCCTTCTTCGTGATCTTGTTCAGACGACGATAATCGACGCAGAAACGAAGGGTTCCGTCCTTTTTCTTCACCAGCACAACAGGAGATGCCCACGGGCTTTTCGACGGCTGGATGATGTCGTCGCGCAGCATTTCGTCGACTTGTTCTCTTATAGCTTCACGTTCTCGCGGCGAAACTCGGTAAGGGCTCTGGCGAAGTGGTCGAGCGTACTCCTCGGTGATTATGCGATGCTTGGCGACTGGTGTTTGTCGAATCCTCGATGACGTCGAAAAGCAGCCTTTGTACCGCCGGAGCAGACTTCTGAGCTGCTGTTGCTTAATCACGGGGAGACTTGGATTAATGTCGTAGTCTGGTTCGGCAACCATGGTCGTCGGGGTAGATGCGGCGGAATCCGAGAGGACAAACGCATTGCTGTTTTCCAGAATTTCCTCGATGTATGCGATCGTCGTGCCCTTGTTGATGTGCTTGTACTCCTGGCTGAAGTTTGTCAGCAACACTTTCGTGTTTCCTCCGTGCAGTCGAGCGATCCCTCTTGCGACGCAAATTTCACGGTCTAGCAGTAGACGTTGGTCGCCTTCGATGACACCTTCTAAGTCAGCGGGTGTTTCGGTGCCGACCGAAATAACAATGCTGGAGCGAGGCGGGATGCTCACCTGATCTTCGAGCACACTCAAGGCGTGGTGACTACGAGGGTTCTCCGACGGTATCGCATGGTCTTCCGACAGAGTTATTGACTTCGACTTCAGGTCGATGACTGCGCCGTGTTGGTTGAGGAAGTCCATGCCGAGAATGACGTCTCGTGAACACTGTTGGAGGATAACGAAGGTGACAGGGTAAGTCCGGTCGTGAATGGTAATTCTTGCCGTGCACATTCCAGTCGGCGTTATGAGGTGTCCTCCGGCGGTACGAATTTGAGGGCCTTCCCACGTAGTCTTAACTTTCTTCAACTGGGCGGCGATGTGTCCACTTATGACGGAGTAATCAGCCCCTGTGTCGACTAAGGCGGTGACTGCGTGGCCGTCGAGAAGCACGTCGAGGTCGGTGGCTCTTTGTCTTGCATTACAGTTCGGCCTTGGCGTCGGATCACGACTGCGTCGCGTTGACTTGTGGCTGGTATGTGACGTCGTCAGGTCGTCTTTCGTCGTCGGATTCTTTCCTTCCAGACTTCGTCGGGATGGCGCCGTGTCGTTATGTCGTCGAGGTAGTTTCTTCGGCGTCTTCGTCGGCGGCGGAGGATCTTCGACAGTTCGACGGACAGCAACCGCACCTCCATCGGTTGCTGCTTTTAGTTTTCCGGATATGGGCTCGCTGACCGGCCCCGAGCTGGGCCAGTGTATGGTCGGCGCTGCGGCGACAGGTAGCGGCCCGGTGATGGTGAACGCGACGGTCGTCGAGAACTCCACTGAGTAGCCGCGAGGTAGTCAGCGATATCGCGAGGGCGTTCACCTTGCTGCGGGCGCGGAGCGTTGACGGCGAAACCTCGCAGTCCCATTTCCCGGTATGGACATCGTCGGTAGACGTGACCCGCTTCCCCGCAGTGGTAGCAGAGCGGGCGGTGGTCAGGAGCGCGCCAAACGTCGGTCTTCCTCGGGTAGCTCCGCTGGGCGACGGGTGGGCGCGCTGTCGGCGGCGGCGGCGCTGGTCGACGGAATTGCGGCGTTACAGGGCCCTGGCGCGGTCGCTGAGGAGGGCCTTGACGGCGTACGACGGCGGCGTAGGTCATCGCTTCGGGTTGGGGTTGCGGTAATTGAGGTTGCACCTCCGGAACTCCAAGCGACCGCTGAACCTCATCTTTGACGATGTCAGCGATCGAGGCCACTTGAGGCTGCGACGACGGGAAGATCTTCTGAAGCTCCTCTCGTACGACTGCCCTGATAGCCTCGCGCAGGTCTTCGGAGGCCAGTGATTGAACTCCGGCATAGTTTGTAGCGTTGGTGCGGCGGTCGAATTGCCGGTTTCGCATCTCGAGTGTCTTCTCGATGCTAGTGGCCTCGCGAAGAAACTCGTCGACAGTCTTCGGTGGGTTTCGTACCATACCGGCGAAAAGTTCCTCCTTAACACCACGCATTAGTAGCCGGACTTTCTTTTCCTCGGACATTTCCGGGTCGGCGTGGCGGAATAGGCGGCTCATTTCTTCTGTAAAAATCGCGGTGGTCTCGTTGGGCAGCTGCACTCGGGTTTCCAGTAGTGCTTGGGCTCGTTCTCGGCGTACGACGCTTGTGAATGTCTGCAGGAAGCCACTTCGGAAAAGGTCCCAGGTCGTTAACGTGGCTTCTCTGTTCTCGAACCACGTCCTGGCAGCGTCTTCCAATGCGAAGAAGACATGTCGCAGTTTGTCGTCGCTGTTCCAGCTGTTAAATGCAGCGACCCTCTCGTACGTCTCGAGCCAGGTTTCCGGGTCCTCGAATGTTGAACCGCGGAACGTGGGGGGCTCCCTGGGCTGCTGCAGCACGACGGCGGATGCTGGGGCTGCCATTGGGGAGGACTTGGTGGCAATCTTCCTGCACGTCTCAGGTAGGAGTCCGTGCTCTGGGGGCAGTCCTTGCAGCCGGCGGCTAGCTCGCTGGTCTTGGGCGACGTTGGTTTTGTCCTCGGGCTTCGGGCTTGGATCGCGGCTTTGCGGGGGCGTTCGGTACATGAACGCACAAGCACCTCCACCAGATGTCACGTGGTCGTGACGTTGAATAACACAGTAGCAGTACTGTGAACGACAAAACTAACTTTTATTGGGCGAACCTGTGCCCACAAAACAGGCTACACTTATAGCACAACGATAGCGGCGAACACGCTCGGCGATCGTCGAAAATCTGATTAGCGGGTCAAGCGCGTCGGCTTTTATAGATCAGTCGTCGAATGTTCCAGATTAACTGATGGGACCCGCGTGTCTTCCACAAAGTTCTACACCATTCGTGTCACGCGATGAAATCTGATAACACAAGGTTCGTCGACAACAGACACGCGGATAGAAGCGTCGATAACTTTCCAGAAACGTCGGATACATGCAGGCGCGTCCCTCGCTGTGCGATTACAGTTGTTAAGCGGCGAAACGTGGTTGCCCGATAAAGATAAGTACACGTGTCAATATAAATGAGAACATCAAAGCCGTTTTCAAAGGACGTGATGTCTCGCGGTGTTCGTTGCAAAAAAAAAAAAGAGTATTGGGTAAATTGCAGAAGGGACGAAAGTTGAGCTTGTTGCTGCACTTTGAAACTTATTTGGAGGAGCACTGAATGACAGGACAAGGAAAGACAACACAAAGGTTCAGACTAACAACCAGTTATTATTTGAAGCAACATACGTTCGAAAAGACGATGCGCAATGAAGTCCTTCTCCGCGAAGCCAAATGGTCGATGCATCAAGCAAGCCTGAGTGCATAGCCATGTCTCTCTATCAGAAAATCAAACTGTTCAGATAATCGAGCTCTTTTTCGATTAAACCTAGCGATAGCACATTTAAGCAAAAGGGGCCCCTTCTCTGTATCGCATATGCTTCTACAGTTTCGTGCATTCTTTGGTCTTTGTGTCGCTTCAGGATTCGGCACTTATCAAATGCCGACGCACAGCTGCACAGCGCTGCTTGAGAGGCTATGCTGCTACCATGTCCTGTGTTGAGGGACTTAGCATGTTCTTAAAAGTGTTGACTGCGAGAACATGCTCAACTCTGTTGATGCAGCACTGACACGGTGAACCCCCAGGCAATTAATTTCTGCACCCCTAACTATCTCTCTCGTCTGGTTTGGCTGCTTGCTGGTCTCCGTGCACTCTTCAGGTACGGATAGACGACCATAATCTCGGCAAATAATTCCCAAGTGCTAAATAGTCTGCATCAAGGAATGCATAGATGATCACCAATTTATGCCAAATGTGCAACAAACGGCTGCAGCTGCTTTTTATTTCCACTACTGTGGCTTGAACGTAGCAGCAGAGTAGCATTCAGTGTACAGAGTATCCAACAACATTCTTAGTTCCCCTTGGCACAGCTGTGACAGTGTAGGCACGTGATACATAAGTGTGTGGAGAAAACGACTAGGCTCACAGAATGCTAGGCAAGAACTGATTATTGCTCGCAGCATTACGTGTCGTGGAGGCGCTCTCTTGTGCCGTCCTATTTGGTGTTGACGCAACACCACAACCACAAGTGCGTGAATTCTTGTGCAGGAACTGTTTGAGAGCTGTGAGCGCTTGCGTCCCAAGCTGTTCCGGCTGGCTGGAGAGATGGAGGAAAAAGACGAAGGGCTCAGTGAGTGCCACAAACAGTACTCTTTGCCTTTAGTATAGTTGAGCATTGCTTTTAGGGTGCTGGTTGGTATGGCATGTCCTGGTTGTATAAGTTGTGCTGGTCAGGTGAAGCACAAGCTATTGCAGAGTGTGCGCATTAGGAACAGTTGGAGCACAATGCCCGTGCGGATATTGCATTTACGTGGCAGTGTTCTCGTGTGTTTCACCTGTGCAGTGCAGCTTAACCCGCTGTAGTGGCTCACTGGATATGTCATTCTGCTGCCGAACATGAGGTACTAGGTTTGATTCCCAGCCACAGTGACTGCATTTTGATGAGGTTGAAATGCAAATACGCCCGTGTACTTAGACTTGGGTGCATATTAAAGGGTCCCGCATGATCAACGCTTATTTGAAGTCCTCCACTGTGCCGTCTCTCATAGCCCTAGCGTTTCTTTAGGATGCTAAACTCACTCACTCAGTCAGTCGATCGATCAGCTTACACAGTCGCAATACTTTTTGCTTACTGGAGTCCCTTTGTTCTTGAGAGTGAGTAGTGCTGGTGACTGCTTAAGTACGATGCCTGCCTAAGGTGGTGTACAATCGACTTGTGTGTTAATTCGACCCTGACAGGACCGACAAAATCGACCGAATTAAACAAGATGCATAAAAAATGCCCATACACCACTGATTCATTTGGCAGTATTTGCCAGAATCTAAAACGCCCCTGAATCAAATGTGTGGCCAGCTTCTGTCTCCAAAGCAGAAAACTAACTTATAAATTACATTAAAGCTGCCGAACAAAGTAGAGATATAATGCGCACCCGATTTTTTTAGCAAGTAAAATTGGTGTGGCACAATGGCGACCGGTTTCTTAAAATCAGCTTTGCCGCATGGTGATTAAAGTCAGCTTTGACACAGCACATTTGTGTTATGCGGTAAAGCATACAAACGTCGCAAAGGCGGTTTTCGGCCCAATTTTCTTGAAAAAAAAAAAGAAAAGGCGCGCATCATAATCATGTAATTACCGCAATCAGGCATTTTTTCAGGGTGTCTACCAACCTGGAATTCTCAGGGATTGGCCTGGAAAAACTCGGGGAATTTGTGCCTCTATCAGGAAAAATTAGCTGTAATTTTATTGAAAGGGTAGAAAGTCGCGGTAATGCTGGCTCGTGTAACAGACAGGAATCGTAATGAATCGTCTTTGACACCCTGTCGTCGGCTGGAGGAGTTGCCAGTGTACAGTCAACGACCGACTTTCCGGAGGCGCGATAATTTGGACGGCTTTGTGGCACCACTACGTACCCCATAGAGTAAATGTTTCAGAATGTTTGAAATTTCGGTCGCAAGAACCCTTCGCCGTACGATTTTCAGGACTTTTTGCTGTGACCGCAAGTCTGAAACGGCATTAATCAAAGCCACCACCGCTGCCATATTGATTACCTCGCCGCCTCGAACCATCGCTCTCGCACGAAGATCCGCTGGCAGCAGTAGTTACCACTATGGCAACGCTAACCTAGTTGCTTCGACGTTCGCTGTTAAGATTCTTGCCGTTCGCTGCTGAATTCGCTGCTGTCAGCAATGGCACTGACTCCGCCTTTGTGGTCCTCGCGATTGGCTTAGAAGCTTGGAAAGCATAGTGCGTTGCACAATGGCGGTTCCCGAAAGTCAGCTTCGCCTCTGTACAGAAATGTTACTTGGTGAAGCATACACAAAAGTATTGCAGTGAAGCATAACAAGCGTGGGAAGGGGCAATTGCCTTGGGACACAGCATGTATTCCTTAATTATACACGCGTGCACCCGGCATCTCCTGTCACAGTACGAGCACCGATATGCCTAATACGTGTACCGACAGGTCTTCAGAGCATTTTAGAATGTGCCTGGGGCGGTTTGAGCCCTTAAGGGCAGTAAATGACATGCATTTATTTTTTCCAACTGGCAGATTTTTCGGACGTTTTCGCGGCCCCTAGGGAGTTCGAAAAATCGGACCTAGACTGTGCAACTGACCAAGAAGAACAAAAAAACCTACGCATTGAGGAATGAAAGGGAAAGAAAGCGTGCTGCAGCTGTTTTGAAGGAGCTTGAGCTCAAAAAACAAAGTGTTAGCTGATGCCGAGAGGCAGGTGTCCCTCATCCAAACCAAAATAAACTATTTAAAGCAGTGAAGCACTACACTGAGGCGTCATGCGTGGGCTGAGAGTATGTCAGGACAGTTGACGTTGACTTACGAGCTGTTGAGAGAGAATGTCAATTGTGACAAAGTTCGGGCCCCATACCACTGAGCTTGCGATCAGTTTGCAGAAATAGCTCATATTTGAAAATATTTCTTCTGTACGCATCTCCTTTGTATTGGTATTTGAGAATGTCTGACTCTAACTGCAATTTTTTTAAATACATTTATTTGTTGTGAATTTTACTAACCTCTCCCTTCTATTCTCTATTGAATAACATAAGCACTACTCCTTAGTATTCAAATTGGATTAAGTCGTCTTTTTTAAAAAAATGTTTCATATGCTTACTAGAGAGTGACAGCATCGGGCGATATGGTTTCAGCCCATCTTGACATAAAACATAGTTCTGCATCACTCAGGGAAAACCTGGAAAACTCAGGGAATTTGGAAATGTCACTTTGGTAGACACCCTGTTTGAGCTATCGTTATTGCTTGAGAATCCGAAAATAGGCTTTTTTGATGGGAGATTTTGACATGTGTTCATCGCATTCACTGTTCCCTCCGCTCCGCTGAGACAGACACTGTCTCTAAAGGGGTCACTATCGGGGTCACCATAGGCATCACATGTGTGCATGTTGACTTGCGGAGTTCTAATTATCTGGCAAAGACTAATTTTAGGATCAAAATAACAAAAGTGTAGACCCATAAAAATGCATGGGCCGCTGGCAGGGACCTTTGGTTGTGATCAAATTAAACTGGAGTCAAATTAACGGAAGTCTACTTTAGTGCATTGACAAGGATGTGTGTTGTAGAAGTTTCCTTCTTATGTGTCAACAGCTGTGCAAGCCTGCTTTGGTAAGCTTAATAACCAGAAGTCTGTAAGGCAGAGACGTTATGCATTCTGCTAGGAGAAATAGACATGAATGAGAAAAGAAAGGGCTATTATTCTTTGTTCTCCCATCTGGAAAGGGTGGAAACAATGTGCTTTCACTTGGTTTTGCCAGACTGTTTCATTATCAAGAATGGATATTACGAATGATGTGACGTTCATCTTGGCATCATAAATGACAGCAGCTGTGTAAACAGACGAAAGCAGCTGAGCATTGGCAGGCTGTGCATAATGGTGACACAGTGGAAACTTGTTAGAGCGAACATCGATGTAAATACTTATCGGATACAAGTTATATCTAAAACTTTTCTCGCTGACATCAGTACGTAACTAATATACGCGTATAACAAATATTGAATATGATGAAGGTATTTTTTCGTGTCAGATTTAATGATGTTAAAATGAGGTTGGACTGTATACTTAGCATCATGTTGTGGCTATTGCTAGCCATGTTGTTGCTCTTGATGCGATCTCTGCCACAGAAACCATCCCATTATAATCGGTTGAGTTTGTTTTGAGATGTTGTTCACGGATGCTTACTGACAAGGTGTTATCCACAAGGGCTGTTATAGGGACCTGCGAAGTTGCTTTTAATGCTGGATCATAGAAACCTCAACTAAACTAAACTCACGATTTAACGAAGTGTTTCACTTCACGTGTTTCCATGATGTATTGAGGTAATGTTTTCATGCCATTTGGTAATTGTGGCCATATTAATAGCTGTTTCCCACCAGCATAATTCTGGTTCCTCATGCTCAGACGAGATCCTGACAGCAAATGACGAGCTGACGAATGTGATCAACATCTACAAGAAGACCATGGGGCTCGAGCCAGCTGTCAACGGAGGGAGTTCCACCACCGCCTTTAACGACACCCACGGTGAGTTTCTGTTTGCCTATTTCAGTGTTTGACACCAAAGAGATGCTGAATCAGTCAAGTAATGCCCTAGTATTTTGTAAGTGAATGATCTAAGAGACTAGAAGTTAGAGTGCATTAGGAACCACGGTGCCTCTCACTGTAAAGGCTAGCAGTGGTTTTTGTGTATTCAAGGTTCAGCTAGCATAGTGATTGTCATGTTTTCTGCTTTTTTTTTTCCAAAGTGTACACAATACCATAGCTCTTGATGAAGTGGCTTTTAAATCTCTTGCTTGGTGATGAGGCCAGATGGAACTGTGTGCAACGAATATGTGTTAATAAAGGTGTGTTTTTGAAATATGCATTTGTCATATTGTTTAACCCTTTCCATGCCATGTTTAATGAGAAAAATTTTTTCTAATACTCAATATTTGATTAAATATTTGGCCTTATTTTGTCTTGATTCGGTGCGATATTCGATTCAACATCTACTATTCAGTATTCGCACACCTCTAATTATTTCCCATAATAAAACTTCAGTTGGTGGTTCCACCCTTGTCCTCTCGTCCTCTTGCTTATGTATGCTATGTCGTCCATTGGTTCTGCACTTCGAACCAGGAAAGCCAATTTTTTATACATTTCTGCCAACCATGCTTGCAAAAGGTCTGTTGTCTGTGAAGCGTGCGCAATCTGGTAATCGCACCAGAATGGTGAAGCAACTGCCACTCACCTGTCTATGGCACTTGGGGGACAAAGGACACCCATGTGGGCGAGTGAGACTTATCCTTGGCACGGTAAGAGTTAAACATTGTTGCAGTATGATAGCTGTACGCGTGGAAGAGTTGGAGGGATTATTTCTAGGGTAGCATTCTGTTGCTTACATGAATAATACACATGATCATACTGTAATCAGTTGCAACACCTCTTTGCTGTACATAATGCCTCCAGTGACCCTCGTCATTGATTCATTATTGTTTCTATAGCGGCACAAAAGTGCTTTGGAACATTCACAGTCAACAACCACCACCTCAACTTAGGTGCAAATTTTTCACACTCATTGCTTGCGATGTATTTTTCTTGATAGGAACTTGAATCACCTTATAGGATTTGCATGTCCAGAGCCACAATAATGCTTGGATCACATGAAAAAGTTTCATCGCCTGTCCGTAAGCACATTACAGTTTACGGAGACAAATACGTGCTCAACAAGGTTTATCCACCATCTTGTGATGCTCGCGTCAACTAGGGCACACAGACCTATAATCTGAACAACCACACTATTGGTCTGCTGGTGCAAAGGCATCGGCAGCAACAACCATTAGAATACACAGTCAGCGTCTGATTTTTCGGACTCCCGAGGGGCCGTGAAAACGTCCGAAAAAACCTGCCTTTTACTGCCCTTAAAAGGAAGCCTTAGCTTGGGCCCAACTCCGACGTGGCCTGTTCAAATACATGTAAATACATGTACCTGGACATAGGGGCATTGAGGGTAAAATGCTGGCTGACCGAATTGCCACATCAGTTGCTTCACAATATATCCATTCTACCACTGCATTACAGTAGAATCTCTATGATACGATCACGGCTAATACGAATTTCCGGATGATACGAATTTTACTGTGGTTCCGGCCGAGCCCCATTACTTTGCAACGTGCTAGAGAACGGTTGTTACGAATCAATTTTTGACCCGCGTCGGTTGATACGAAAATTACCGAAGGCACTGGAAATTCTAAAGTGTGCTTGGCGAAAGCCAGATGCTGCTACTGTCTGCGCTCCACTTCCTTGGCTTTGCTGTTCGGTGACATAGCCAGTTGCTGCTGCCACTTTCGTTCTGCTTCCCTGCCTTTGGTACCCGGCGATCTAATCAGTCGCTGTTGGCGTTTCCGTTCTGCCTCCCTTGCTTTCGCATCTGGTGACATGTTCAGTCGTCGCATGCGCATTGTTCTTCTGGCGTTCGGTGTTGGGGGAATCCGGCTGCCGCTTCCCTGAATCACTGGGCCGCTTGGGAGCCATGCGTCTCACTCACTCGACTGCAACGAGTCGTCTGTCGAAGGAGCGGCGGTGCAGCTGCCACCGCCAACGGATGGCCAACGCGCGCGCGCTCTCATTCTACCGTTGTGTGACGTCACAGTTGCTATGCACAGCGGCGCCCCCCAACGGCGCTCCGGTTGCTAAGGAGGGGAGGAGGTTACGCCACTGCGTGGAGGAGAGGCCACAGTTTGCACGATTCCAGCACACGGACGGACGCGACTGCGAGCATGAGCCGCGCAGTCACGCGATTTCTCCCCTTCTCTTACGGTGTGGAGACGCGGACGAGGCGCCGGATGGCGCGGAGGCCGCGACTGGGCTCAAAGAGTTTGAAGCGGTGGCGCTTTTGTTGCTTTTGTGCTTTTCCATGTGCCATCGGACAGAGTAGCTGCTGTGCTTTGGACCGCGTTCTTTGTGTTAGACATGGACGACGGCGAAAGTCCACCACCGGCGGCTGAAACGCTGCACGCGCTTGAAGTTCTGAGGCGTGCTATGGCCGTGGATTATATCAGCGACGACACATGCATGCATATTTATGGATTTGAACAAAGTCTGCTAAGTGACCTGACGAAGAAAAAGAGGCAGAATGACATTAAAGACTTTTTCTTCAAGAAATAAATGCTTTTTACATACGTGTGCCTGAGTGAGTTCACCTCTGACTCTTTAATTTAGCTAGTTTTAATTGTTTCGATGATACAAATTTCGGCTAATACGAATATTTTTCGTGACCCTGTGAGATTCGTATCATCGAGATTCCACTGTACCTGCCTTAGACCTAAAGCCTTTCATCCGAAAGAAACTCAGAAGCCACTGGCAGCGCTTATGGGAGGCTGAAACAAATAATAAGCTTCACTTGATTAAACCAAAACTGGGTAATTGGCCCTCTGCAACAAAAACATGACGAACAGATGTCCTATTCTGTCGTCTCAGAATAGGGCACACATATGCCACACACAGTTTCCTGCTAACTGGAAATGAACCACCATCCTGCGGTAGATGCGGTGAAAGGCTCACCGTCCTCCACGCCCTCCTGGAGTGTCGGCAAGCCAAAGCAGAGAGAAAGAAACACTTTCCATTAGCATACCGGCAGCACATCCCCCTTCATCCTGTAATGTTTCTTGGTATAGAACCATCGTTTGACACCAGAGCAGTCCTAAGTTTCTTGAACGATGTTGTCTTACATGTCGTTAGCCCTACGAATTTGTGCCACATCTTCTCTCAAGAGGATGCCGCTGCGATATTTTTGTACAGCACATGCCTTCAGGCCCTTCCGTTGTAGGGGTTCTTTTAGGCAGTAGTGCATCTTGCAAACGTTTGATTTCAAGTATTTTAAAATATGATCATTCTATCACAATGTATCTTTTGTGTTCTTATTAGTACTCATTAGTCATTGCCATAATTTTATTACATATAGCTTCTATGCACTTTACAGAGATCGCTTTTAGGCCCCTTTACAGCTACGTCACAATAACTTACGGAATTCATCTACCCACCGCAAACCCATAATCACTTACCAGGCGCTCTTTGGTCATAATTGGCCCTTGCGCCATAAAACAACAAATTCATTCATTCATTCATTCAAATACATGTAAAACAAAGAAATGCGTTTTTTGAATAACCCCTGGACCAATTTTAATGTAATTTGCTGCATTTGAGAGAGAAAGTTAAATTCTAGTGACTTTTGGAAGCGGAATTTTAATTTAGTGCCTGAATTTTGTGAAAAGAATTTTCAAAAATTTGAAAGCTCGAGAAAAATAAAAGCATGAAGTTTACAAATTAATAGCTCTGCATCAAGAACAGTATAGTGGCTCTGTTAACGGCATCCATTAGATCATTAAAAGCGGACAAATTCTGTGTGTCAATTTATATATTATGTGAATTTGTTACGCTGTGTACATGGGTTCTGCAAAAGTTGTATTTACATATTACTACATTTTTCAGATTCATGTGTAACATATCAATTTTGTCCCCTTTAGGTTTTCTATCAGATGCAGGTCACATAATTGTGATGTCATTTTTCATTGCTGAGTTACACAGCTTTAAACTTGATAGTTTCGTTTTCTGAAGATTTGTGATTTTTGTCAATTTTTAATAAAGAATTTATGACCTAAACCAAATATTAAAAACGAACAGTCACTAGATTCTAAGTTTTTCTTTTAAATGCAAAAAACCTCGTCAGATTTGGTGCTGTGGTTGCGGAGAAAAACAAATTCTCCTTTTACATGTATTTAGATAGGAGCACCCGAGCTAAAGCTTCTTTTTAAGGGCTCAAATCGCCACAGGCACCGCCAAAATAGCTCTTAAGGACTTCCAGTGCACTTATTAGGCATATTGGTGCTCGTACTGTGACAGGAAATGGCACGTGCACGCATGTATAATTAAGGAACGCATACCGTGTCTCGTGACAATTGCCTCTTGTCACTCTTTGTATGCTTCACCGCGTAACATTTCTGTGAAGAGGCGAAGCTGACTTGCGGGAACTGGCATTATGCAGCGCATCATGCTTTCGGAGCTTCTAAGCCACTGGCGAGGATTACAAAGGCGGAGTTGGTGCCATTGCCAACAGCGGTAAATTGTTTTGATTAAAAACACGCCACGGAACAGCAAAAAGCTTTGTAGTGAACGTCGAAGTAGCTAGGCCTAGCATTGCCGCGGTGGTAGCTACGGCTGCCGGTGGATCTGTGTGCGACAGCGCCGGTTCGAAGTGGCGAGATAATCGAAGTGGTGGTGGGGGTGGCTTCAATCAATGCCGTTTCAGACCTGTGGTCATGGCAAAAAGCCGAGAAAATGCAACAGCGAAAGGTTTTTGCCTTCGAAATTTCAGACATTTTTATACATTGATTCTATGGGGTACCGTGGCAGTGCTGCGAAGGTGTCCGAATTATCGGGCATGTCCGAAAAACGAGCGTCCGGAAAATCAGTCATTGATTTCTTAATTTTTTCTCCTGCGTTTCTCCAAAAACGTTTCTCAGGCATTGTGGCGAAAAAGAGCATTGACACTGCAGCTGCCTTCGATGTTTTTGGTGTTCCATAAACTGCGATATGTTTGCAGATGGGCCATATCTCTGTATTGAAAGATTAGCATGTATGTGTATTCTCACTCCCTACATCTTGTAAACTTATGCACGTTTTGGGTGGGTGTCGGAATGCAGCTGCATCAACTGCGCCAGTTGCTGTTGCGGCTGCTGGCTCCCTGCTGGACCTTGGCTCCCCGGGACCCGGTGTTTGTGAGGAACCCAAGAAAGGCCCTATCGACCTCAGCCTGCTTGATGACCAACTACTTGCGCTTGGTGAGCCTCCATGACTCTTGTTAACATCGCCAGGCAGGTCTGCTTTAAAGGGGTGGTGAGGTGAATTTTCTGCATGGGTTAGACCATGCTAGACTATCTGTCATGTTGCAAAGCTGTAGTTTATTTGTGAAAGACACAAATATCATGTGAACTGTCAGCGTTCTTGATTGGGAACGCCCGTTAGTCACTTAATGACATTGAACAGCATGTCATCGCTGATGTCGAGGGCATTTGTTAGGCAGGACTAGGTACACACAACACTGTCATTGGGCAATGAATTGCAAGTACTGGGCCCCCGAGGTGCATGCTGGCGATCACTGCAGCTGATCTGTAGGAGTCCTCGCATGACTGTCAGCCATTCGCTTGTTTTTATAATCTCCCGTTGATAGCAGCTTCAGGTCATCACGCCATGTTCGCAGAGTGGGGTGGCCACCTATTTGTCCAAAAAAATTATGGGGTTTTACTATGAGGCACGCCGTAGTGGAGGCCTCCGGAAATTTCGACCACCTGGGGATCTTTAACGTGCACCTAAATCTAAGTACACGGGTGTTTTCGCATTTCGCCTCCATCGAAATGCGGCCTATTTGTCCCGGTGGATGGCCACACCTGTATTACAAGGCACTAAAAGCTAATCTGGTTTTTCAGATACGCTTCCTTCAAAAAATAGTCAAGCCTTTTTTGCTTCATGAAGCTACCCACGTACTTGCGAGCAAATACCCCCTGCGCCCCCCCCCCCCCAAACCGCCTTTGCAATGTACTGAATCCACTGTTATCAGGAGATGTTGTGCACAATGCTAGTGAGAAAAAATTCCACCACAATGTCTTCAAAGTTCAGCATGAACTTTGCAGTGGTCGCAGAAGTTCAGCAGTGGTCACAGAATGAAGTTTTCAGTGAAAGTCGACAGTTGCATCCATTAGTGTTCAAATGTTTCACTTTCTGTGCACAGAAACCAAATGGCACTGTGCGGCCATGCTCCCATTCGCTTCCGCATATTCTATCTCACAGTTATCAATTGAAGCACTAAAGTCAAGCCAAAACCTACTAATTTTGCAGCCCGAGGAAGTCGTAATGCTTGTTTGCATAGCATTAGCAAAGTTTGTGCATTCGCAATGGCAACAACAAATATGGCTGTCTTTGTTTTCTTTTTTATCTGTCTCATAGTGACAACATTTGAAGTTCTGCCACAGACCACTATATAAAACTAGGAGGCACATTTCCACAAATTTTATTGCAAAATACCTTTATCTGTTGCTTCAGTTTTTAAAATACTTGATCAAGAGTAGCGATTGCTAAAAGTTGTTGGATAGCAGATGCTAGGCTGCTTTACGTACCGTATTTACACGATTGTAAGTCGACCCCTTTTTTTAAATTTGAAAGTCTGAAGTTGGGGGGTCGACTTACAATCGAAACCGAAACATGGCCCCGCCAAAAAAAGCGATACCAACGGGAGCTACAACGTACTTACAATTTTATGTTTGCTCTATGGCCCTACCCGTATCTTTTCGCTATCCCGCGTGTTTGTTCGCTTTTTGGAAGGGTTTTTGAACATTTTTGAGAGTCTTACAGTGCATGCAACACTCATGGGGGGGTGTCAATAGTTGATGGAAGCGCCGCTGTTCCAATTTGCGGCGGCACCCTCAGAACGGCGGCGCTTGCGGGGAGTATCGGTAGCTCATGGAAGAGCAGACACTGCTCGCGGGTTTCTCTTTCTCTGTTTAAAGCACGACCGGCTTTATTACGAGTCAGTCGTGGTTTAAAGGCATTGTTATTGGTTTGACGCGTTCCACTTGACTGCCGGCTACGTGCTACTTCTATGCTTCCCTAGTCGTCATGAGTGCTCCAGGCCCACTAATCGTTCGGCACTCGTTCACAGCAGCGTTCAAGAGGGCTGCCATCCTTTACGCCGAAGAAACAAATCGCTGCACAGCGGGCCGCAATTTCGATGTTTCTAAACGGGTGGTGCGAGAGTGGCGACTGCAGCGAAGCGAAATGTGTGACAGCAAGTGAGAAATTTCCCACGTGCCGAACTCTGGACGCTTTCCGGAGCTGTAGGCTAAGCTTGCGGCGTACGTCGCTGAAATGCGTGATCGGTGCGACGTGGTCATGAAACAAGCCCGGACCTTCGCCTTAATTTTAAGGTTCTGCTCCGCCGTGAGTACAACGAGTGGCTGGCGGCAGAAGACTGCGAAATTTTGCCAACCGGACCTGTAAAAAGAGCCTCCCTGACGGCTGCATGTGGCTGGGTGCATTTGGCGTGGGCTGCTGTTCTGCAAGATGTCCTGGTGCGGTCGTTTGCCAAATTTGAAATTTCGCTGGACCACGACGCGCTGTGGGACCGCAGCAATGTTGACGATGGCAGCACTAGTGAAGACTAGTAGTCCAGTGACCATGTCAGCTACTAATAAATTTTCGTTATCGAATGCGCCCTCGGGTATGCTCTCTGATTTTCTTTTTTTTCCGGTCAAGCGATATGGGGGGGTCGACTTACATTCGAGTCGACTTACAATCATGTAAATACGGTACTTTACATATTCATAATTTAAAAGTTGTGTCTGATCAACAAAACACAACAGCAAAAGAGACACACTTGCTCTCTTTTAGTCCGGTTTGTTCTCTGGGTTACTTGTAAGTTTCTTAAATTGATTTATGTGAAACATTCTTTTAACTCTTTCCATACCGCGCCCATTGGGGATCGTTAGTCCACTAACAATGGTTCGAAATGCCGCTTTCAAGACCTTCGGCGCCGCTTAGAGACACGCTATCAGACGTGAAGGAGAACTATATTTTTGTTTTTTGAGCAGTTCATTTTCTTTTTTTTTTCCTGCCAGGCCGTGATTTTTGAATGCGTCTTGAAGTTTTACGATCACCAAAGTAGAAGGTTAAAATGGACGGCCGCTATTAATAGTTTGAAACGCCGCTTTCGAGACCTTCCGCCCCACTCACGGACACACTGCACCATTGGACAGGAAGGAGGAGAACTATATTTTTGTTTCCTAAGCAGTTCAATTTTTTTCCCACCAAGCGATAATTTTTGAACGCGCTCCATAGTTTCGCGGTCGTCAAAGTAAAAAAGCAAGAATGGCTGCCTCCGGGAGCAGCGCGCGCACTTTGAAAGGTCACAGATCTCGCAATTCTGCTGCATCTGCAGCTGATTTATCGATGGATGGAGCAGCACCGAGTCTGAGGATGCTGCCTTTTCGGTGGACTTTTGACTCTGAGAGCGACGATGATGCAAACCAGCCGGGAACATCAGCGGCTGCAGCCCAGCACGCCCAACTGTAGTGCCTGCACTTAAATTTTTGTAGTGGAATAGCTGTTCAATTAAAATGTTTTAATTTTTCAGAGATAATGCCTATTAGATGGCAATAAATCTTGTACATATCATAACTTTTGTTACATATTTTTCTTAGCAGATATAAGCGTGTCTTTATAAACTTTGTTTAGTTTTATCCCACAATCTTGATTGTGGCAATTTATATCTTTTTATGACATACATCTCGTTAATAAAACATTTATGTGTGAAAAGTGCATTCATTCTGCTTTTGTTTATCTATTGCATAAAATATTGAGTGCAGTAGTTCCATCAAAAAAATAAATCTGGCGTAACCTATAAAAACACCTATTTTCTTCATGGTAGGGAAACAGTTAATAAACATTACTATGGTTGCACTGAAATGGTGTGTTCCATATTTCCTTTATTTTAAGGAAATGTTGACTCCGGTTAATTAGATTTTTTGCCTAATTTGAACCCAGCTGAAGGCTCTCACTGACGCCCATGTATCGCCATGGGCCCGAACTTTCATAATTTCAATCCTAAAATTGACCTTCGCAGGATAACTCAAACTTGACCAGTCAGCATGCATGTGCCTGACCCTTATGGTGACCCAAATAGTGATTCTTTAGTGGTAGCGTCTGTGTCGGCTGAGCTTAGGGGACAGTGAATACATCGAACATGTGTCAGCTCTCGTCGAAAATGCCTATTTTCAGCTTGCACTGGATAGATTCTAAAGCAGTAACCGTAAGTCACAATGTGTGATTATGGTATTTACGCAATTCAAACACGTGTCATTTTATTTATTATTTTTTTTCGAGAAAATTGAACCGATAGGCTCCAACAAAAACGCCTTCGCGGCATTTGAGTGCTTTGCCCCATAACAATGATGTATTATGGCGAAGCTGACTAGAGAATCAGCCACTCATGTGTAATGCATATTAGACTATGCCTATAGACCGTTTTATCGGCAAGGAGGAATGTAGCCAAGAGCCAGCATGCTGCGCCACTCTCCTTCTCACACTGGTATATGCAGATTCCGTTTTCGCCCAGCGGCAGCTTGGAAAGGTAGCAGTTTAATTGCGAATTAGTGCGATTTTAACATGTTCTGTCTGGGATTTCTGCGATGTCAGATGACTCGGGGTCGACGGGCTACCACTTTGCTGTGTTCGACTGCAAAAATAACTTTAGGAAGCAAGTGTGAAATGCATCTTCAGCCTTGGCGACTTCGTGGACACCGCCGCTGCAATAACAGGGAAGTGTCCACTTTGTATTACCAGCATAAACAGGAAGGACTTGATGCAATCGCATGTATGTTCGGAAGGTTTTGTTCCCAGTGAGCGCTCGGCGACGAACTTGGAACTTGACGCCCATGGTCAAACTGGGATATGAAAGAAAGCTGCATATTCGAGTCGGTCAACTATTGCGAATGTTATGAAGTTGACTACTTCTTCATGAATGCACACTAAACTTATTTTGTAGAAACGCGTTCCAAGATTATCACACTTGGCAACCAGCGTTCTGTCAGAAGTTGACCGAGGACGTATTGTGAAACAGTACGTGCCGACTAAGAAATGAAGGTGTGTTCGTTTCCATTCTATAACCAACGCCATGCCTACCGTGTGCCGGCCGGCTCTGCTTCATATGGGCTGTCCCGTGCTTCTCAGTCTCGCCAGCAATCTGTCGAGGCTGGTCATCGCGCACTGTATTACTGCAGAAAATAAAGTTGCTGTTGCAAAGAGTAGTTGTTCTTTTTTTCATCTCTCTCGAGTAGGCGAGGTGCCTTTGCACACACAAGCGCCATTTGAGACCTAAGAGTGCGCATAATCTTTCAACGCGTCATGTGCGTCTGGTTGATCGTGGCATATTTGTGGCCACTATTATAAGCTCATTTTATCCAGGTTAATAGCCCCTTCGATCGAGGTATATTACAGTTATTTACTTTGTAAACCTTGATACCCGGGTGCCAGATAAGCAATGTTTAGAAAATCGTACCATGAAAATTTTAGGAGCACGAAAGCTAGTAAAACGTGTTTCACAGGAGCTTCGCGGTTACCTGGACTGCGACGTATGCTGGTGCGGCACACCACACGACACCTGGAGACAACTCTGATTGTTGTCGCCTGAGGGATACCTTGATAGAGTTTGGGAGGCCCTGCATCAGCAAACATTTTTAAAATTTCTGAGTCGATTTTTTGAAACTTGTGGAGTTGATGAATTTCCATGTGCTAAATTAAAATATGCATTCCATTTTCTTACATAATAAATATATTTCTAGAAATTTAAGAGATTATAATATGCTTGGAGGTGGGCTATTTACTAAACTGTATGTGGTGTTAAATATGATGACATAAAAAGTAATTTTGAGTAATAGGAGAATGCAGCAGTACAAGAATGAATGCTCTAGACTAATTGAAATCAAAGTCACAGCATGGCAAACTTTTTTAGTGTGGACTCATAGTAACATCCAGGAAAAATTATTACATTTTAAATATTTTTTTCATGATAGTTGTCTACATTATATGCCAACTGCAACCTCTATTTGTCTGCCTTTCTGACAAACAAGTAATTATTGTGATAGGATAAGTAGAACCAGAGATATCACTCCAAAACACTGACACTGCCAGAAATGCTGTTTTGAAAAAATGAGGAAAAACATTTCACAACCTGTTTATGATAATTATAGCAGAAGTTAAATCAATCAAGTATGATACAGGGATCCAATCAAGCAAGAATAACTGCTCTACACCAATCTGGAGCAATGGAAAGCCTAAAGGTATTTGGGCCAATTTTCAGCTCCAAAGAGCAGGGACTCCCCTTAAGGCTAGACATACAGTAATAACAGGTTACATGTAAATGTTGTGTATTGACAATGTTCAGACTTGACTCATCTCCTATTTCAATTGTGGGCAGAGCTGTGGGAGCACCTCTAGGTCTGTCACCGTTCGATATTGCAGCTGATACTAAAAGCTAAAAGCTTAGTGACGACATGCTAAGAAGTTTTCCAATCCAAACAACTTGTTGACACCTCACAGGAAAGGGCAAGAACTTGCCACTCATCATTTCGCACTTTCCAGCGAAATTCTACATACCAGCATGATGCTGTACGATAGATGGCGCTGTGATCGCAAAATGGCGGTGCCCTCAGTAAAACATTCTAAATCTACTGCTACATAATTGGGTGTACGTTAGATTTCTACTTTATTTAGAAGCCCTAATGTCATTTACATGTATATTTTCTACTTTGTACACATAGAAATAGGGCACGCGTTTGATTTGGGGCTTGTTAGGATTGGGAAAATACTGCCAAATGAATTGGTGGTGTGTTATAGTGGGTTTTCTGTATCTTGTTTAATTTGGACCGCCGGATAGTTTGATGAATTTCGTCGGTTCCGTCAAGGTCGAATTAACGGAAAACTACTGCATTCAATCCAGCAGGATGCATCGACGGGCTAATGGTGCACGTTCATAACTTTTAGCACCTTGTCCTGTCTCCTTTCTTGTGTTGTCCGGTTTGCGCTAGGAGTTATAATGAAATATTTGGCATGTGATTTCATATTTGGAGGCAGACTTTTTTTATTATTTATATTCGTTTCAATTAGAAAATTTCGCTATTCAAACACTCCTATATTGTTAAACAAATTCTCAAAACAGACAATTGAAACGTCAACAAGGGATTACCGGTTATGGTTGCTCAGTCAGTGGCTGTGGTTTTCTGCTGCTCAGCACAAAATACTGGGTTCGATGTTTAACCATAGTAACTGCATTTCAACAGGGCGAAATGCAAAGATGCTGGTGTACATAAATTTAGCTGCACTCTAAAGTGCACCAAGTGGTAAAAACTAATCTGGAGCCAACTAATATGGCTTCTGCCGTAGGCCCAGTGTTTCTTTGAGAGATTAAGCCCAATAAATGAATCACTCTATCAAAGACAAATTATTAAAGCTGTGTTTAATTTGGGGTCGCAGGCATAGGTGATCCGGGCCCTCCGACTGCGACCAGTAGCATGGCAGATCTGGGCTCGCTCTTCTCACCGGGGCTGCCCCAGGGTAGTGCAAACGCCGGTGCTGGGGTTGCGGGGGCTGCCCCGTTTGCGAGCTTTGGGAATGCCGTTGCCCCGTCGCGGCTGCCAGGTTACTCCCCCTCGCACCAGGCGGTGTCGCAGCCCACGATGCTGGCGCCCAGCACTGCGAGCGGCCTGCTGTCCTCCCCGCTGCGGCCGACGCCCTCTTACATTCAGCAGGGGAACCACATGAACAACATTGGCAGTGGGAGCAGTAACAACGCCACCACAGGTAATGGGAGCAATATGAAAATCGTGGGGGGTCAGTGTAATACAAGGGCTCCTTTTGCTTGATTCTAATCCTTTCATATCATCCACCATTTGTGACTGGTTGATCCCAGTGATAATGCGGCTGGAGATTTGAGCTTTCTAACCACTGGAAAAATGCAAAAACAAACAGAATCGGAACAGAATCAATACGTTATCCCTGCTTAGGGTGAATTAAATATAGTTTTGTCAAGGTGTACAGTCATGGGCAAGTCATGTGATGCATAGTGTAGACAACTGGTGCTGTAGCAGAATAGGTCTGAGGGTAGACAAATCATTTAAAGACAGCACAGGATTAGGTTGTGTAATGAGATTGGGAAATTTTTTGAACATTAGCTGGGGGAGGCTTTTGCCCTGCAGTGGCCATGAAATAGGCTGATGGTGACGGCAGGTGGTAAAGGTATCTCGGCACATATAGAGCGAGGATTCCACTGCTGGTTTCATTTCCCACTGTATCAGCTGCATCACTAAGATAGCTGAACGCAAAAGTTCTTGTTTGCGTTGATATGAGCATACATAAAAGCACATGTGGTGGTGCAGTGTTACTTTCGGCTCCTTCAGCAAGCACAATGCCCCACATGCTTCCCTTTTAGCAAGCATATTTCACACAGCTTTAATTTTTAATGTTGTTAATAAGGAAATATTCGGAGGTCATAGTTATCATATATTCGAATTGATTAGGAAAGCTTTGTTGTTTGAAGGCCCCCCCCCCCCCCCACTTTTTTCTTTACAGAGAGTGTAAAACAACCTTTCGCATCTGCTTAGCATGCAGGAGTTGCAAAACCGTGCTGCCATTGCCTTGCCGTGCAGGTGGATCTCTACTGAGCAAGTCACGCGGCCTGGAAGAACTGGATGCCCTGGGCCAGTCCCTGATCAAGCAGGCTCTGCCGCATAACCCAGGCTCCCAGGGAGACTTCCCCACGTGAGCGATGCCCGTGTGGCACTCGTGGAGTTGCTCAAATTGTTCTCCTTGCGCTGGGCGCCGGTTTAGCAGCTGAAAAGTCCTTCTGAGAGCTGCAAGGTTGGCAGGCATTTGCGATGGGGGTCAGAGAGGCAGGGAAAGGTCGCCGTTGAAACAGCTGAAAAGGTGGAAGAAGGAATTGAAGGAATGACAAGATCTAGTGCTGAGCTGCTGTGATAGAAGCTTACAGCAAAATCTCGTTAATTTGACCACTGTCGTTGATTTGGTTAATCAGATCATTTAAACTTTGGTCCTGAGGCCCTGCCGAGTACAGTAAAATCTTGTTAATTCGAATTCCGCGGGGATGCTATGAAAGTTCGAATTATACAAAATTCGAACTAATGAAAGTCAGAGAAAAAAATCGGTCGGTTAAGGCGCGTATATAGTCTGACGTGGCGTGAGCACGCGCGCACACGCTACGTCACGTTGGCGTGAACAACGTCTATACTTCGAAGCTCTGGCGCAGCCAACGTAACCGGACGCGGCCAGCGCGGTCCGACGCGCCCGACGTCGAGATGGCTCTTGCTCCATCCGCGCGTTTGTCGCGCTGACTGGGGCGGAGAAAAAAAAAAGTCTCCGTCTCGCGCGAAAAGCGAAGCACCGATTGCGATAGAAAATTAGTAGATAGCTATACGAAGTAAGGATAATAGTTTTATCGGCCGTATAAACTTGTAAGCATTTGCTTACTAAATTAACAAGCACTGTGTCACGCGCGCACAGGTGAGCATGAACGCATCTCGCTCGATGACCGCGGAAACTCGCTGAAAAGCGCTGGAGTGAGGGCACGCAGCAGTAGCAGCGAGCGAATTGACGTTCGTACAGCCCTCGCTTTAACGCGAACGAAACGTAGAAAGCACATCGCATATGAAGCTACCGGCAATACGCGCACTCTGCAAACATCGCAGATCGCTTTGAAGACGAGGCCCACGCGGGCGCGCACTTTGGCCACGTCGCAGATCGCTTTCAAGATGCAGCGACCGCATGGTCGCGCGGCCGCGCCGTAAGCAGCAGCCGCTTCAGCCGCCGAAGATCGTCCCCCGTTCCCTCCCTCGCCTCACCCCTCTGCCTCGCGTGCGACAAGAGAGGGCGCGCTCCTCCAACACCCTCTCCTCCCCACCTTCCCCTCTCGCGCACGCGAGATTGAGCCGCGTTCGCCGGCTCACCCTCGCACGCTCGTACGCAAAGAACATGGCGCGCGGCGAGGGCGTTATCGTCCTTGCCGCTGATCGAAAAAGCAAAAGCTGCGCGACCCGCGCGGCGACGCCAGCGTGCTCCCGCGCACTAGCACTCTCCCCATCCACGATGATGCGGAGTTCGAATTATCGGTGGCGGTGCGGATTTCAGTGTGAATTAGCGGGATGTGTCACATATTGCTTTCAATACATTGTGGGACGGACCGCGGCAACTAATTCGAATTATCCGAAATTTCGAATTAACGAGTAGTGAATTAACGAGCTTTTAGTGTAAATTCATTATTTAATGTCAGCGAACAGGCGTTAATTCAGACGTATTTGACCGGGCATTGGTTAACACTCTCGTGACCAGCGGGCAATCAGTAGTTTTCGGGTGGTCTAGGAAATATTTCTTTTCCTGCCGCAGAAAATGCTTGATGTTAAAGTGTACGGTATCAAATTGTAGAGGAAGGAATCATCTTTCCAACTGTGTTAATTTCAAACATATTTGTTCAGAATAGTATGAAAAATTATTTTTTTAAAAATTGTAACATACGAGAAAGATCGATAAAAACATTGATGCTGCTTTGCACAAGATGAACATAAAAAAATTTCAAAATATACATTTTTAACATAAGGACAATATGCAGTAATCCTGCAAATATGAGCTCGGTACGTACAAAATTTCTTTACATACATAGAAATACGTTAGCCCTAGTGAACCGCTATGCTGCCAAGCCCGCTGCCAAGGTCCACTCCCATCTGTCCTCATGCACAAAACTTCACTTTCTGCGCAGCCGCCGGCCATTGTTTGCATCATTCGGTCCCGCACAAATGATGTTGACACCCTGCAGATAAGAACTATGACCTTTAGAACACGCTAGATATACACACTGGATGAGATGGTTCGAGAAGAAAGTGAAAATCACCAGCGGGTGCCTGTTGTTGTCTGGAAATTTGAGCCCAGATACATCGGAATCCGTCGAAATTTACTGTTTCTGTTTAACAGCGGCGCGTGATGTCGACACCATCTTCGAAACTATAAATGCTCATCACCTCGGCTACGATGGCGCTTTAATAATCCCCGTGTGGTAGGAAAGACAAGCATAAAAACGAAACTGATAAAATACAGTAGAACTTCGTTGATACGTTCCCATTATGTACGTTTTCCCGGTGCCAATATTCGCGATCGAGAACATAAAAAAAATGACCCAATAGAGTTGCGCTCATTCTTACCGGTTTATATGTTCCCAGAAAACAAGATTTTTCGGCACCAACATTCAGTACGTTGCCAAACTGTGATCATAGGATACACTTTCCGGCCGCTAGACCCTGTGTAAATGGCGCATGTGATTGAGAACAGTATATAGCTGCCCACCGCGGCAGCTTCACTGCAATACTAGCCTGCCCTTCTCGCATGAAAATGCCGGCGTTACTCAGTTTCTCATTTCAGTACCAGCAAATCTCCAAGGTCGTCGCATGTGGCATTCATGGCTATCACCGCCAATCCTATTGTGATAAGCATCTTCGTTTATCTGTTTCACAGCGCGTGGTGCCATCGGAGGCGTAGCACACATTTTTGATAGGTGATAACTGAAATGTGCCGCCGTTCCCTGCTGCAGACTGCAATCATACTCTGGCTGCTATGTTTTTGAACGTTTTCTGGCTGCTAGATCCCATGTGAATAAGAAAAGGTGCGAGACGCACCCAATCAAAAATACTATATGGCTGCCCATCTCAGGTGAAAACTACGGTGCAGACAGTTTCTTATCCTGGTACCAGCAGATCTCCACTTGGGTTGTCGGGATTGGTAGCGCAGACCAGACAGCTCAACCAGACGAACAGATAGCAATTATTAGGGTTTACCAAATTTATTCTACTTTGCTGCTTGTGTAAATTTTTGACAGTGGCCTAATTGTGATCACATTGCCTTTTTAAATGTCATATTGACAAGAACACCCAAGGAAAACGAAAACACATCTGCAAGGCATTGTGGCGAGATGAAGCATCAGAAAATGTTGCCACCAGGGTCCGCTTATCCTGTATTATGCAAACCCTACTGCTTGCACCGGAATACTGGACATGGTAAAATTCTCTATAATTTCATTTACTGCCACACATGACGCTGCATTGGCTACGTGGCTTACGAACTGCGTGGTTACCATTATAAGGAAAGAATGGTCGCCATCAATGCTTGCGTCGATCGCAATTACGGATTCATGTGCAGTGGCTGCGGCAAGCAGTAGTATCATTTTGATTTAGTTTAATTAAGAGCAAAGGCATTGGCGAGGTGCGCATCTTGTGATGAACTTGGCGGAAGCTGTCGAGGATTAAAAATAGTCCTATAACAGCCCACATGCTGGCGTGAAACCCACAGGCTGCATCACAATAAATGATCTCTTCCCGACCAGCTCACTGGAGAAAAAAACAATTGTGATGCACGCACGGCAGTGAAAAGCATGTCTACTCGGATGATGACATTGATCTCACACCACTGCCACACTGCAAAGAAAGTCATAAGGTACTCGTCCTTGCGAGTCGTGAGACAATAATTGAAGCTTCAAAACAAATTTTTCGCTAAATAAAAAAGTATTGTTGTGGATTGCTTCAGTAAATAAAAGTATAGAAACTAATTTTACGCCAGATAAAGAATGGCAGTTGTCCATTGCTTCAGCAAATAAAACTATTGTTACGGAGCGATTCGTACATGGATGAATGCAGTGCTTGGCGGACCGATGAAGAGGACGATAAAAATGATTAAGCATGGCGCGGATCAGCCATCTTCTCTTGCCCTAATTTTATTGTAAATATCCTTCACCTACATCTTACCTTCGTCGCACTTTGGTAGAGGTGTGGGGGACGTCACGCCTTGCAACGAAACTCCACAGCGGCCATTGTTTCATACATCTATCTGCAATGGCGGAAGACACGATGCTTACATCAGTGCCCGCCACTTCAACGATCATGCTGGCAAGTTGTGCGCTTCCGGTGAACCAGACGTTTACAAACGCATGAGTGCTAGCACCTGATTGAACCCTACCCTGATGTTCGAAAATATTATATTCTAGTACCTCAAAGGCACTGCGAGAGCATAGTTTGATAACCACGAAGGTGAGCTTGGGAGCTGGTACAGCTGTAAAGAAGGACTGTGAGACTTGTTTGGGAAGCCCGTTGGCCGGAAGATCGCTGTGAAAAGATGCTTGCGGCATGTGCAAAAACGTCTACACAATCATACGTCTCATACATAGAAGGCATGTTATTCTTATGCGGAAAGGCCGATGTTGAATTGCTGAAGGCCGACAAGGCTGGACATATCTTGAAAGGGATTGCCGACGATGCAGTCAACCTTTTAGTCTGCAGAAATATTTCTGCATTCGATGCGGTTTTAAAGGAGTGCCGGCACATTGGTCACCATTTGCCTGGGTTCGCAACACGGCGGCAACTTCCTCTTGTGAAGACCATGCGGCAGCACAGTGGTCAGTTACACTAGATCAACTGACTTGGATTGCACACCATGAACTTGAGGCCATGACCCCTGCCCCATTTCACACTGCTGACTCTAGCTCAATTACAACCCCATTTGTCCAAGCTACAGTCTGGCAGACGCTCGCCAACATGGACATTCACTCTGTGCACTGTGGCCAGCCCAACACAAACTTCATGGCGTCCACTCTCATCCTTTTGAGAGCAGCGATTCCCTGCACGATATTGCGACCTTGCTGCGTGTAGAGCCCCAGACAATTCACCGATATGCTTTTCCACCGTATTGGCCATGTTGCCTGTTACTGTGCCACCCACTGGTCTTCACTGCCTCGAACGTCGTCTACCCCTTACTGCCACCTGGACAGCAACCGCTTCCCACCTTCTACTCAGTCGTATTTCACCAACGCCAATGCTGCCACAAAGATGGTCGCTTCCCGTTGCCACGTGGTCCCAGTCACGATCACCTCACAGTCACACCCTGTCTTCTCGCTCACCGCTGACTCGCCGCCCGTCGTCCCCTATTAGCCCTGCGCTTGCTTATCAGGAAAACTAAACAGTGCGGCAGTTGGAGGCGACGCTGCATTGACGAGTTCACCACAACTTCTCTTCTGACGCTGCTGACAAGGTGGAGCTTGTTAGACATCGATGTTGATGGTATCACTATTTCTGCGCTCATCTACACTGGGGCGCGCATCTTTGTAATGGTAGCAGATCTCGGTTGTCACCTTCATAAAGTGCTCACGCCTGCCACCTCCCACATCCTGCGGCGTTGCTGATAGAGGGACTCCTGCTGTTTTTAGGATGTGCACTGCTCGCATCTGCTGACGCCTGCCACCTCCCACATCCTGCGGTGTTGCTGATAGAGGGACTCCTGCTGTTCTTAGGATGTGCACTGCTCGCATCTGCATTGCTGGTCATGCCACTTCCATCCAATTTGCTGTCATTGAGAAGTGCCCCCATGACTCGGCTTAGATTTTTTTGTCCACTCATTCTGCTCTCATTAATTGTGCAACCAGAGCTCTTCACCTTCACCTTCACTGAACACTAACTGAGATGCTGGCCATGTATGTTTCACCTGATCACCGTCACTGGGGCAGCACGTTACCATTTGTTATCTTTGCATGCAATTTGTCATGCCATGACGCCACTGGATATGCACCATTGTGTTTACTATTCGACCAACATCCTGCATCGCCATTCGAGATGCTCTTTCCTTTGGCTCCTCACTCGCATGCCAGTGATGTTGCTTGAACCCAGGCAGCTCGTCAACTTGCCCATGACCGACTCTCTGCTTTGCAAGAATCCCAATACTCCCATTACAACAGCCGACACAGAGGCATGCACTTCTCCTGGTCCTCCTATGGTCACCATGTCGCCGCATTGGCCTACCAGAGAAGCTTCTCTTGCATTACACTGGACCCTACAAGGTCCCGGCTGAAGCCATATTGCTCTGCTAACTCCTCGTCTTCATAGCAAGCACCAGGATAGCGCTTCCGCAACCAGAGGGTGATTTTTGTGGAGCGATTTGTACATGGATAAATGCGACGCTTGGAAGAGCAATGAAGACGACTATAAAGACGCTTAAGCACGGGGTGGATCAGCCATCTTCTCTTGCCCTACCTTTCTTTGAAAATATTCTTCAAATATATACTTTGCCTAATCTCACATCCAACACAGGATGTATAAACAATTGGTTGAGTGTTTTCTTGGTACATTCAATAATTTGATATTCAATTAATTTGGACATATTTCCTAATCTTGTGAAATCGGAATCAGTATTGAGGTTTTACTTTGTTGCAAAGAAAGAGTGAATATATACCACATGCAGCGTGGTGGATGCTAAAAAATCCGTTTTCTTGCACTATGGTTTGGTGGAGTGAACCAGTGGTAGCGAAGACGTGTCACAGTGCTCCATGTAGAAGCTGGTTGTGTTTTTCTGTTTGCTGGACAAGATGGCAAGTCCAAAATGACCTGATTTTGAATTATGTGAATGATCTGACTTTCTGACCAAGGAGGGCTGAACGAATGGGGTTTTAATGTATGAACTAATGAGGTTCTGCCTTATTGTGGCATAGCAGTGCAAAATAATTCAGACACAGTGAAACTGACATGGAAGAACCCGCCGTAGTGGCGTAGTGATTTTAGCGTTGTGCTGTGAAGCTTGAGGGAACAGTATCGAATCGGAGCCTTGGTGGCTGCATTTCGATGGGGGTGAAATGCAAGGAACACAGGTATACCATGCATTAGGTGCACATTAAAGAACTACAGTGGGTCAGAATTGACCCAGATTTTCCCACTACTGTGTCCCTCATATCATATTGACACGTGTACTTATCTTTATTGGGCGACCACGTTTCGCCGCTTAACAACTGTAATCGCACAGCGACGGACGCGCCTGCATGTATCCGACGTTTCTGGAAAGTTATCGATGCTTCTACCCGGCTGTCTGTTGTCGCCGAACCTTGTGTTATCTGATTTCATCGCGTAACGCGAATGATGTAGAACTTTGTGGAAGGCACGCGGGTCCAAACGATTAGTCTGGAACATTCGACGACTGCTCTATAAAAGCCGACGCGCTTGACCCGCTGATCAGATTTCCGACGATCGCCGACCTTGTTCGCCGCTATCGTTGTGCTATAAGTGTAGCCTGTTCTTGTGGGCACAGGTTCGCCCAATAAAACTTAGTTTTTGCCTTTCACAGTATCGCTACTGTGTTCTTAACGTCACCACCACGTGACATCTGGTGGAGGTGCTTTTGGTCCATGTACCGGACGCCCCCGACAAGCCGTGATCCAAGCCCGGACCGTAAAGAGAGCGCCAACGTAGTCACGGACCATCGAGTAAGCCGTCGTCTACAACAGCTGCCCCCGGAACACGGACTTCTACCTGAGAAGACCAAGAAGATCGTGGCCAAGACAACCCCAATGGCTGCCCCAGCGACCCCCGTTGTCCTGCAACAACCTCGGGACCCACCGACCTTCCATGGAGCAGCAACTGAAGACCCGGAATCCTGGCTGGAGACGTACGAGCGAATCGCGACTTTCAACAACTGGGACTCCGACGACAAGTTGCGGCATGTATACTTCGCCCTAGAAGACGCCGCGAGAACGTGGTTCGAGAACAGGGAGTCGACATTGACAACATGGGACCTGTTCCGTACCGGTTTCCTGCGCACCTTTACAAGCGTCGTGCGCAAGGAAAGGGCCAAAGCTATGCTGGACGCCCGAGTGCAGCTACCTAACGAGAACGTCGCCATATTCACGGAAGAAATGAACCGCCTGTTCCGCCACGCCGACCCGGATATGCCCGAAGAGAAGAAAGTCCGCCTTCTCATGCGTGGCGTGAAGGAAGAACTTTTCGGCGCAATGATACGAAGTCCACCGAAGACCGTAGAAGAGTTTCTTCACGAGGCCACCAACATCGAGAAGACACTCGAAATGCGGAACCGGCAATTCAACCGCCGCACAAACTCTACCAACTACACAGGAATTCAGTCACTGGCCACCGACGACCTGCGCGAGACTATCCGAGCGGTCGTGCGGGAAGAACTACAAAAGCTGTTCCCGTCACCGCAGCCTCAAGTGGCTTCGATTGCCGACGCCGTACGTGAGGAGCTCCAACAACAGCTCGGAGTAGCCCCTGAATTGCCGCAGCCTCAGCCGCAAGCGATGACATACGCTGCTGTAGCCCGCCGTCACGTTCCCCCTCCGCGCCCACGGCAGGGCCCAGTGACGAAACAGTTCCGTCGTCCACCACCAACCCCGCCGCCAGCACGCCAACCCGTCACCCCACGCGGCATTCCAAGGAAGACTGACGTTTGGCGCGCCCCTGACCATCGCCCGCTTTGCTATCACTGCGGAGAAGCCGGGCACATCTACCGCCGATGCCCATACCGGGAGATGGGACTCCGAGGGTTCGCCGTGAACGCGCCGCGACCACAGATTGGCGAACGACCTCGCGATATCGCCGACTACCTCGCCGCCACTCAGTGGAGCCCTCGACGACCGTCCCGTTCGCCGTCATCAGGCCGTTACCTGTCGCCGCAGCGCCGACCATACACTGGCCCAGCCCGGGGCCGGTCTGCGAGCCCATATCCGGAAAACTAAAAGCAGCAACCGATGGAGGTGCGGTTGCTGTTCGTCGAACTGACGAAGATCCTCCGACGCCGACGGAGACGCCGAAGAGACCATCTCCACGACATAATAATGACACGCCGCCGTCCCGACGAAGTCAGAAAGCCAAGACTACACCGACAAAAGACTACGTGACGACGCGACGTTCCAGCTTCAGTTTAACGCGACGCAGCCGTGATCCGACGCCAAGACCTAACTGCAACGCCAGACAAAGAACCACTGACCTCGACGTGCTTCTCGACGGCCACGCAGTTACCGCCTTAGTGGACACAGGGGCCGATTACTGCGTAATGAGTGGACACATCGCCGCCCAGTTGAAGAAGGTTAAGACCGCATGGGAAGGCCCTCAAATTCGGACCGCTGGAGGACACCTCATCACGCCGACTGGAATATGCACGGCAAGAATAACCATTCATAACCGGACTTACCCTGCCACCTTCGTTATCCTCCAACAGTGTTCACGAGACGTCATTCTCGGTATGGACTTCCTGAACAAACACGGCGCAATCATCGATCTGCAGTCGAAGTCTATAACGCTGTCGGAAGATAAAGCGACACCGCCGGAGAGCCCTCGTAGTCGCCACGCCTTGAGTGTGCTCGAAGATCAAGTGAGCATCCCGCCTCGCTCCAGCATTGTTATTTCGGTCGGCACAGAAACACCCGCTGACGTAGAAGGCGTCATCGAAGGCGACCAACGTCTATTGCTAGACCGTGAAATTTGCGTCGCAAGAGGGATCGCTCGACTGCATGGAGGGAAAACTGAAGTGTTGCTGACAAACTTCAGCCAGGAGTTCAAGCACATCAACAAGGGCACGACGATCGCGTACATCGAGGAAATTCTGGAAACCAGTAATGCGTTTGTCCTCTCGGATTCCGCCGCATCTGCCCCGACGACCATGGTTCCCGAACCAAACTACGACATTAATCCAAGTCTCCCCATGGGCAAGCAGCAACAGCTCAGAAGTCTGCTCCGACGATACAAAGCCTGCTTTTCGACATCATCGAGGATTCGACAAACACCAGTCGCCAAGCATCGCATAATCACCGAGGAGTGCACTCGACCACTCCGCCAGAGCCCTTACCGAGTTTCGCCGCGAGAACGTGAAGCTATAAGAGAACAAGTCGACGAAATGCTGCGCGACGACATCATCCAGCCGTCGAAAAGCCCGTGGGCGTCCCCTGTTGTCCTGGTGAAGAAAAAGGACGGAACCCTACGATTCTGCGTCGATTATCGTCGTCTGAACAAGATCACGAAGAAGGACGTATACCCCCTCCCACGGATAGACGACGCATTGGATCGGCTCTGCAACGCTAAATACTTCTCGTCGATGGACCTCAAGTCTGGCTATTGGCAAATAGAAGTCGACGAAAGAGATCGCGAAAAGACCGCCTTCATCACCCCGGACGGCCTCTACGAGTTCAAGGTTATGCCATTTGGACTGTGCTCGGCGCCCGCAACGTTCCAACGGGTGATGGACACGGTTTTAGCAGGATTGAAGTGGCAGACCTGTCTCGTTTACTTGGATGACGTCGTTGTCTTCGCCGGCAATTTCGACGATCACCTTAGGCGGCTTGCAACAGTACTAGAGGCCATCATGTCATCAGGACTTACTCTGAAGCCGGAAAAGTGCCACTTCGCTTACCAGGAGCTTCTATTTTTAGGCCACGTCATCAGCAAATCTGGAGTCCGCCCCGACCCGCAGAAGACAGCTGCCATCGCAAAGTTCCCGCAGCCCATCGACAAGAAAGCAGTGCGTAGATTCCTTGGCATGTGTGCCTACTACAGGCGCTTTGTCAAGGACTTTTCACGCATCGCGGAGCCGCTAACCCATCTAACCAAATGTGATGTCAAGTTCAAGTGGGAAACGCCGCAGGCCGACGCATTTGAAGAACTCAAACGACGCATGCAGTCGCCGCCCGTACTTGCGCACTTCGACGAGCACGCCGATACCGAAGTTCACACTGACGCCAGTAGCCTAGGCCTCGGTGCCGTCCTAGTCCAGAGAAAAGATGGACATGAACACGTGATAGCTTACGCTAGCCGGTCGTTGTCAAAAGCGGAAGGCAATTATTCTACAACCGAAAAGGAATGCCTCGCCATCGTTTGGGCTACAGCGAAATTTCGCCCTTACCTATATGGCAGGCCATTCAAAGTGGTCAGCGACCATCACGCGTTGTGTTGGCTAGCTAACTTAAAGGACCCTTCAGGACGGCTGGCACGGTGGAGCCTCAGACTACAAGAATATGACATCACTGTAACATACAAGTCCGGACGAAAACACTCAGATGCCGATTGCCTATCACGCGCCCCCATTGACCCGCCGCCGCAAGATGACGAGGATGACGACGCCTTCCTTGGCATAATAAGCGCGGAAGATTTCGCCGAACAACAACGAGGGGACCCGGAGCTAAAAGCCCTAGTCGAGTATTTGGAAGGGCACACCGACGTTGTCCCTATGGCATTTAAGCGTGGATTATCTTCGTTCACGCTTCAAAACAACCTACTCGTGAAGAAGAACTTCTCACCAGTCCGCGCCAACTACATTCTTGTTGTTCCGTCGGCGCTGCGTCCAGAAGTACTGCACGCCCTACATGACGATCCGACCGCTGGGCACCTCGGTTTCTCCCGAACGCTATCGAGGATACAAGAAAAGTATTACTGGCCGCACCTAACCGCCGATGTCGCCCGTTACGTCAAGACATGCCGAGACTGTCAGCGACGCAAGACACCACCGACAAGGCCAGCGGGATTACTACAGCCGATCAAGCCTCCTCACCGACCTTTTCAGCAGATCGGGATGGACTTGTTGGGACCGTTTCCGACATCAACTTCCGGAAATAAGTGGATCGTCGTAGCGACGGACTACCTCACCCGCTTCGCTGAAACTAAAGCTCTACCGAAAGGCAGCGCAGCCGAAGTGGCGAAATTTTTCGTCGAGAACATCCTGCTGCGACATGGTGCTCCAGAAGTCCTCATCACCGACAGAGGAATGGCTTTTACAGCAGAGCTCACGCAAGCCATTCTGCAATACAGCCAGACAAGCCACAGGAGGACAACTGCCTACCATCCGCAGACGAATGGTCTCACGGAGCGCCTGAACAAGACCCTCGCCGACATGCTAGCAATGTACGTCGACGTCGAACACAAGACGTGGGACGCGGTCCTGCCGTACGTAACCTTTGCGTACAACACGGCGGTGCAAGAAACAACACAGATCACGCCGTTCTAGCTGGTCTACGGCAGGAACCCGACGACGACGCTTGACGCCATGCTGCCGCACGTAACTGACGAAGAGAATGTTGACGTCGCTAGCTATCTCCAGCGCGCCGAAGAAGCCCGACAGCTCGCCCGCCTGCGAATCAAGAGCCAGCAGAGGACCGACAGCCGACACTACAACCTCCGACGACGCTTCGTCGAGTACCAGCCTGGCGACCGTGTTTGGGTCTGGACCCCGATACGCCGACGAGGACTCAGTGAGAAACTACTCCGACGCTATTTCGGACCCTACAAGGTCATCCGACGTATTGGCGCTCTGGACTATGAGGTCGTGCCAGACGGCATTTCGCATTCACAGCGGCGCCGCGCACGATCTGAAGTGGTCCACGTGGTGCGCCTTAAACCCTTTTACGGACGCTGACGAACTTCGTCATTTTTGTTCTTTTCTTTGCTACGAGTGCTTTTGTTTATTAACTTCGTTTGTTTGCAGCATCGGATCGATGCTTTTTAAGAGGGGGGTATTGACACGTGTACTTATCTTTATCGGGCGACCACGTTTCGCCGCTTAACAACTGTAATCGCACAGCGACGGACGCGCCTGCATGTATCCGACGTTTCTGGAAAGTTATCGATGCTTCTACCCGGCTGTCTGTTGTCGCCGAACCTTGTGTTATCTGATTTCATCGCGTAACGCGAATGATGTAGAACTTTGTGGAAGGCACGCGGGTCCAAACGATTAGTCTGGAACATTCGACGACTGCTCTATAAAAGCCGACGCGCTTGACCCGCTGATCAGATTTCCGACGATCGCCGACCTTGTTCGCCGCTATCGTTGTGCTATAAGTGTAGTCTGTTCTTGTGGGCACAGGTTCGCCCAATAAAACTTAGTTTTTGCCTTTCACAGTATCGCTACTGTGTTCTTAACGTCACCACCACGTGACAATATCTTGATTTTGCCACATAAAGCTTCACAATTTAATTTGACGTGAACAAACCATCCAGTTCTCCATCTGTGCTCAGACTTTTGCTGTTTAATTACAATGAAATAACTACATGCCCTGACCTGACCTCTGTCAAGTTCTGCTTTAGTTCAAGTTCTAGTGCATTCAGAGAGGCGCATTGTGTGACAGGATTTAAAGCAATAGCTTTTGCCAATTTTGGATGGATGGATGTGATCTCGTGCAAGGGCTGCTTCACATGTGCACTAATGGTGTGGAGTCACCATGCACCATGCTAACCTTCTGCACGGATGTTACGACCTCTTACCACCTGTGCTTGCGTTACACGTGCTCGCTGCCCTGGAGATACCTAATAGAACGCACCGGAATGGCTCCCAAGCACATTTTTACATCCGATGAGATGAGAGAAAACACCGGGCTTAAGTGCTAATTCTTCATCACAATACCAAAGTAGGGTGAAGCATGGGAACGGTGACTGGAGTGGATGAAAGAAGCCCAGATACATTGTGAAACTACTACGGAGGTAGACAAAAAGGAACAGAGGTTGCAGCTGAGGTGTTGTTTTGCCACAGGTTCTCGGTGCGCCCATGACAAACTCGCCAGTCTAACCAAAAAGTCACAGTTTCGCCTTTGCCTTAAAGGCGTAACATTGAATGTGATAACAAATTTTTAGGCAGCTATACGATGTAAGGTTAGTTGTTTTATCAGCTGCATAAACTGCAGTAAACATTTGCCTACTAGCTAAATTAAGAAGCATGGTACCACACACGCAGAGGCAAACGTGAGCACATCTCACTCAATGACTGCAGACACTGGCTGTCAGAACACTGGTGTGGTGAGGAGCAGTAGCTGTGGCGAATGAATTCTTCATGCTGCTTCTCTCTTCAGTGCGAGCTAGGCATGCAGAACACAGCGCACATGAAGTCATCAGCTATATCTGGCCAGCTAGCCTTCGATCCCACTGCAGATTAACTCCAAGATAGGGTGCGTGCGGCCGTGCTCAGCCGTGCCATGTGCAGCTATAGCTGGAGTAGAAGAGGAGGTATGCGCTAACCTGCCCCCCTTACCTTCCCCCCTTCTAGCGCATGCACATCTTGCTCTCTCCCTTGCTTGCATGAGAGTGTGCCACTGCATCAATCCAGCTTATTTCTAGGCTGACCCTCGCACACTTTCCTTCCTACCTACAGCATGCACCATGCGGCTTCAATAATATCGCACTTGGACTTTATGCGGAACCTCAAGGCAGCACCGATGGCACATATTCACCCGGAGTGTCTATATATTTGCTATTGTAATAGAAATCTACTGCCGACACTGCCGATCGTTTTCTATGGTTTCTGGGGAATCTTCTTTTTATATGTTCCACCTAATCCCACTTTCTAATAAATCCCACTCTTCTTTTCGAGATGCTATCAACTACCTGCCTTGGTGACTCAATGGCTATGACGTTGTGTTGCGAACACGAGGTCGCAGGTGTGATTTTCGGCCGCACTGACTAATTAATGCCCATGGCAATCAAAAACAGTTGTGTACTTACATTTTGGTGAGTGTTGACTCCTTTGTGCCATGCTATTGTTCAAAGTTCTGACTGAAAATGGCTAAGTTACATTACCCCGGCTGCCAACATCTTTTACTTGCACATCTGCTTGTGCTGCTCCATAGATTATGGGCTGCCATCTACCAAAAACATGACAAAGCACTGGGCCAAAACTATACTCGTCCATGGCATTGCTAGAACATGAAAAGTGCTGTCTACGAGCTGAGGTTTTCCTTGTCTGTTTTTACCAGAAATGCATGGATAAACCCAGCTTGTCCAAGGCGTGGAAGGGGTAAAAGGATCCCATAGGTTGAAGTTATTCTGGAGTCCCTCGCAACTATGGCATTCTTCAAAGCCAGTGTGTCGCTTTGAGATTTTAAACCACCTAATTTGATTTTAACTGCATAGTTAACGAGTTAAACTAGACTAGCAGTGCTGTTAAAATGTTTACATTTCGGAAAGAGCAAAAAAGGAAATACCCACACCTGTGTGTTCGAACATTGCCCATCTCATAATATTTTGTGACCTTGTTGCTCACCAACCAGGGTTGCTCATTGGCTATGGTGTTGCGCTGCTGAGCTTGAGGTCACAATTTCGATCCTGACCACCGCTGCTACATTCTGATGAGTGCAAAATGCGAAAATGCTCATGCATGTATGTTTAGGCGCACTCTTCCAGAGTCAATTCAGAATCAATGCAGAGTCTCCCGCTATGGCATGCCTCATAATTATATCATGGGTTAGGCAGGAAAAATCCCAGAATTTAATTTCTTATCTAAGTTTTTTTTCTTGTCGCCCGCAGAACGCCACAGAAGATTCCGCTGAACCAGATATCACGGTCCCTGCTGCCGGCTGCGAGCTCCAGCAATGTTCAGGCTTCGGCAGGAGTCTTCCAGTCTGTGAATGTTGGCCCAAAGACGCTGCCCCTTGGACCATCTATGCTCGCCCCCATGGAGGGGCATCCGCCGGGCTCCCCTTCTAAGATGGCCACAGATGACATGCTGAACAACCTGTTTGTGCCCCTGGAGCAGATTCAGCCTGGTGAGGAAGGGGTGCTGCTGCTGCTGCTTTGGCCATGTGCCATGTCAAGTGCTGTCGCACATACTTTGACTGTTAAATAGACATGATGTGCAAATACCAAATACAGTTGGACCTCGATTTAATGAACTTCAATATAACGAAATTCTCTGTATAATGAAGTATTTAACTTTTCGTTACCTCTTGTCCATAGAAGATAATGTATTTAGAATCTCAGTGCATATAATGAAGTGTGTCTATATGTGATTTCAATATGAATGAAATTTCATTGCGACCGTAATGGAAAACTGAAATAAGAAGTGCAAACTTCCATGGATGCAGATTGTCATATGATTAAGTTACAAGCGGCTTCTCACCTATGCACCTGTCAAATTGCACGCCTTGCGACAAGAGAGACCCCCAAAAGTGGAACAGTGTCATGCTCCGTATAAAGTCTAAGCGCGATAAGATCCTATCACGCCCTGCACATTGTGTGCTTTAGGTATGAGTGAAAGGGTGCGAGGGCAAAACAAGACAGATGGTGGCCTCACAAGTGCCGCATTCCCATACAAACAAAGGGAAAGAGGGGGAGGAGAGCAACCTCACGGTAACGCAATTAACCCTTTCGCTGTTGGACCTTTCTGGCCGTGACGCATCCCCAGTGTTGGCTTGGTTTCAGGGAACGAGCATAACAGGGAATGAACATAGCAATTTATTTTTGATTAAGATTGGTATACAAATAACATAGTCAATGCAATATGCACATTTCAGTGTTCTGCAGCTGTTAGTAATCATCATCATCATCAGCCTGACTATAAGATCCGTTCAACATTCGAATCTGACGATGCGGAACCCTCTTCCTCGCATGCGACTCTGTCCGAGTCCGAATCCGAGCTCGGCTCGCATTCTGAATCGGAATTGAGCCACCGCTCCAATGAGCAGACGAAGGTCCCGCGCGCTCAGCCATCCGAAAGTAACCGCGCGCAGGGAGGATGCGCTTTCAGTCGCCTGCACAACGGAGAGAATCGGGACGTTGCATGATCAGGAAGACAGAGGGAGATAGAAAAAGGCTAAAACAAAGTTCGAAGGGCTTTACGTTTACTGCTGCAACTCGGAAGCGAGGGTGCGGCGAGAGAGCGAAAGCAGCAATCGAGTCACCCTTTTCGGAGAGGCAACGGCACGTGCGCCTGAACTTGACGCGCCGTAGCAGGCACACCAACAGAAGAAAAATAAAAACCTTCAAACCAGCGGAGATGGCAGAACATCCCTTGAACCCATAACCACACGCGCGTGACGCATGATCCAGCGAACACGGAGCCACCGCGCCACTCAGCAAAGAGAAAGTGGGGAGTGGCAGTCGCACCGTACTCTTCAATACATGGACTAACACAGGTCGGGGCGAATATACGAACTTGTAGAAAGAGTCAACAGATGGCGTGGCCAATCCAGGAGCGCCAGCTTTGCGTTCAGGCGCGAAATTTTGAACGCACGATAGAGAACGTAGCGGTACATCAGTGACACTGTGGGGGGGAAGCGCGATGACGTACCAGTACGTCCGTGACAGCGAAAGGGTTAAGCATGCGCGAGGAGGCTAGGGGGAGTGGGGGTAAGTTGGGGCGCAACTCGTTTCCTGGCGGAGCCGTGGCTGTGCATGCCTGTAAGCGCGGTTAAGCACATACGCAGCCGCGCACCCTACTTTAAAGGCAATCTGCCACATGTGCGAAGAGTGGGTGTGCCGAGACGGCGTGGCATCGTGTAGTCTTTGCACACGTTTAGTACTGGAGGTTGTGTAATCTTAAGTTTCGGAGACTCATTGACAGTGCAGGGAGACCCAGTGCACTCCGGACGAAGCCCTGGCCGTTTTCTGTTTTAAAGTGGAGTTGCAGTCTTACGCTATGTACGTTTTCGACGCCGCACCGACGTCGAGCTACCAGTAGAGTTTCAACGCGGTACATGGCACAAGTGTTCACTGCAGTGAGCGTCCGTTCTTCTTTTTTTTTTTTTTTCCGGGGTACTTTTTCCCGATATCTGGTCGTGCGCATGTCCCTTCCAAAATGTGTTGCAACTAATCCCCTAGGGCAGGGCGCATGCTCTGTCGCACCCTGAGAAAGGTGGATTGGATCTTATCGCACTTGGACTTTATACGGAACAAGATGCGGCTTCACTTGGCAATCACTCATGTCGCTCCGTGCATGATTTGAGAAATGTGTCTGCCAGCAGCCGCTTGTAATTCATTCATTTGAGGATCTGCATCCGCGGAAGTTTCCATTTATTCTTTCAACATTCCTTTCCTGTGGAAGCAAAATTTCGTTATATTGAAATCACATACAAGCACACTTCACTATATTGTGGTTCTAATTATGTGGTGTTCTATGGACAAGAGGTTATGAAGAGTTAAATACTTCATTATATCGAAAATTTTCTTAATTGAAGTACAGTAATAACTCATTAACTTGAAATAGTAAAAACCGGGAAAAATTTCAAGATAAGCGGATTTTTTAGATAAGCAACGTTGCAGAAATTGCTGTGAGAAATCAAGTTCTTTCCAAAAAAATCACTACTTACCAGCTTTTCTACAGCAGCTTGTAATATTGGTTTTCGTAAAGGTTTGAAAGGTTTCGTTGCACTGGCATTTTATTTAGCATACAAAAACTTCATAAGGTTGGTCTGATTTACGGTCGCACTTGGGCCTAGGAAGGTGTCCTCCAGCTGCTTGACACATCGCATCAGCCGATCTTCCCCGCCATTGCACTCAACCTTATTTCGTAGCAAGCTTAGCAAACTCCTCGTTTCGGCAGATGTTGGCACCTTTTGAGGTGGTTTGTTGTCGTCGCCATCGTCTTCGCTGTCCCCTCCATTTGTGGCCATTTCAACGATTTCGGCGTCCGTAAGTTCTGTCACCGGCACATCCTGCTCGCATGGCGTGTACTCGTGAAAGGTCACGTCTCTTTTGGTGGAACCGTTATGGGTAAGCTTGATCACCTCTTGGCAGAGTTCCCCACAATCTGTGAATTCATCTCTCTCCGCCTCCGGAAACTAGTGCCACAAGTAAATTTCCCATGTGCAAAGCGGTTGGCGATAGCCGCTGCACGAACTTGCTGCCAAGCGCTGCAGAGAGATGTACTGCTCCCAACGAGTAAATTTCCTTAATTCCAATTCAACACTTCCTTAACTAGAGCTACCTTCCTTTCTAGCGTTAGCAACTTGTACTGCATTAGTGGCGCCATGCTCACCGCACTCACGCTAAGCTGCCGCTCCTCACAGCCAATGATAAATCCGTGCCGCTTGCGTTGCATACATTAAATGGAAATCACACCTCTGAGAGAAAATATGCTGTGCACAAAATGAATGAGACAAACTGCGCCAAGCGTGCTGTCACAGGGCCTGCCTCTGCGCATGTCTCCTCCGTCACATGGCGTGCTACAGGGTTGCTTGATAAGGGTGATATGGCGGTAGGCTCCAACTTCACGTTCAGTGAAAGCACTGGCTTTGTGGTAGGTGTGGCTAAAGGAGAAAAAAAATCAAATTACTTTAGGTGCGGCAGCATTGTGCAAATCTTGTGAAACGGTCCAGCGGCGGATTTTCGTTCCACTCTCAGTCAAGATTTCGAGATATCCGCAGTTTGGCCCGAAAATACTTCGAGATAAAGGGCAACAAATGCATGCGACATATAGGAAATGGTTTGGTGCCATGGAAAATTTAGACTTAGCCAATTTTTCGAGATGTGCGAGTTCGAGTTACTGAGGTATTACTATATATTGAGGTTTAACCGTATTACAGCATCTCTCTTAGCTTGTATGTTGCTTGGGGATGTTAAACCTTCCTACAGCCAAACTTTGATATAACAAACATGTAACATTTTTGGATACAATGACGTAAATATTGATTATTTCTAGCCACTATCAGCGTGTAGCAAATATATGCCTGTGATTAATTTCGGATATAACAAAAGCACTTTCGTGTCAGGTTTGACTTCATTGTAATGTGGTTCAACTGCATCTTATTTGGTGTGCAGTTGATGCAAACTTCTGGAAATAATCTCTTTCGGCATGGTGGATGCAGGCTCACAAGCGCCACTGAACCTCCATGAGCAGAATGGGGTGCGCGCGGTGGTACACATCGCACGAAACCGCCCCCAGGAGCACGTGTCCGTGCTTGTCGTGTCCATCACAAGTCAGAGCAGCCTGCCTGTCCGCCGGATTGCCTTTCAGGCAGCTGTGCCCAAGGTGAACATGCAGCTAAGGCATTCTAGCCACATTGTTGAAGACTCTCTAAAGTGAGCTTGCAGAGTTTCCAATGGTTTAGAAAGTATTTGCGTGGGTATACTTCCATATGGGTACGTTGATCAACAGTTGCAGTTGTGTTATTACGGATCTGTTTTAATCTTATCAGAAGTTTGCTCAATAGAGACAAGCAAAAATGAGGGTATTATCCTCTCCACAAGTGTATTGGATGCTTGGCATGAATCTCAAGCTGCTCAGCTTTTAATGAGACGTTAGGTGTAACCCATGAACTGTCTCAAAATTTTTAAAAGGTCTTAAGTTAAAGGAGGTGTACCGTGATCTTAGCTAAGTGAATGGTGTCTGCATTCTTCCTAAACTTCACTTCTCACTGCTTGTGTCGTCATTCATGCGTCTCATGCAGACGATGAGGATCAAGGTGCAGTCACCCTCAGCCACTGAGCTACCACCTCACAACCCCATCCTGCCAGCTGCTGCCATCACCCAAGTCATGCTAATTGCCAACCCCGCCAAAGTGAGTCGGTCATTATACTTTTCAACCTGCAGGAGCTCCAGTTCTTTGCTACCAAAGTGGACCAGGCTAGCCGGACTGGCATGACTGCAATCAAGTTTTGTCATAAGAAAGTAGCATCCCAAATGAACTTATCTTTGCTATAGACGATATTCACTATAAGTGTACTTGCTGATATTGCTGGAAAAAAAATTTAAATTTGTGCCACGGGGTCATTAGCGTGATGCCTCTGATGGGGCATCAAAGATTCTCCTATCGATTTAGATAGCCTGTTGGTGTTTTGAAGGGGCATCACGGGGCATGGAAGCAAAAAAAAGCTAAATTACAAGCATGATTTGCAGCATTGTTAACACGCAACTAGTTATCGATTTGGTCTCACGGTATTGGTATGTTGGCTCGGTGGCTATGTGCTGGCGAAGCCACTGGCCAAAATAAGCGCACTTCTCCAGGATGTGCCTTTTCTAGCAGCTCTTGTCGAGCATTTGACATTGCTTCCAGAATTTTTAGTTGCGAGCATGCAAATACAGTCAAACCGTGATATAACAAACCTCGATTTAACGAAATTATTAATGCAACAATTTTCATTTCCAAACATTGGTTCCATTGAAAACCGTAAATTCTTTTTTTCACGATTTAATGAAGTAATTTAGTGACACGGTTTTGGTATGGTGAAGTTGTTGGCCATTTCAAGCATGTACTTGGAACCTGTATGGCAGGTAAATCTAGTAAAAAAACTATAAAAATGTCTGCTGAAGAAAATGTTATTTGCAATCGTCCTTCCATATTAAAAGTTTGAGCATTGAAAAGGCCATTGAAGCGTGCATGCCGGGATGCAGTATGCAGGAAACACCGCTGCGTCATTTGTTGCGTAACAACTTGCGGAGGACCTAGAGGGGTTCGTGTGTGTGTGAGGGATGCGTCGCAAAAGATACATGCCCATCCACCCTCTTCTGCAACTGCGTGCATCTCCTCCAGTGTGTCTACCAACTGGGAAAACCGGGAATTCTCAGGGATTTTGAATAGTCTGGAAATAGTCAGGGAAAAGTCAGGGAATTTGTTGGTTGAGTCGGGGAAAATTAGCTGTAATTTTATTGAAAGGGAACGAAAGTTGCACTCATGCTGACTCGAATAACAGAGAGAAATTGTAACGAATAGTCTTTGACGCCATATCGTCGGCTGGAGGAGTTGCCAGTGTACAGTCAGCAACCAACTTTCTGGACGCTCGATTTTTGGGACATGCCCAATAATTCAGACGGCTTCGGGCATCCCCACATGCCCCATAGAATGAACGCTTAAGAACGTATGAAATTTTGGATGCAAGAACCCTTCGGCCGTCCGATATTCCGGACTTTTTGCCGTGACTGCAGGTCCAAAACAGTATTAATCAAAGCCACCACCGCCGCCATTTTGATTATCTCACCACCTCGAACTGGCGCTCGTAGTCATAGTCACCATCGCGGCAACGCTAGGCCTAACTACTTCGGCGTTAGCTCCTGTTATCAATGTTAGCAACGTGCTGTTAGCAGTGGCACTGACTCGGCCTTTGTAATCCTTGCCAATGGCTTCGAAGCTCGGAAAGCAAGACGCATTAAATTGTGCTGGATTTTTGAAAGTAAGCTTCACCTGAATACAGAAATGTTATGCGGTGAAGCGAACGCGAAGTATTGCGGTGAAGGTTAACAAGTGTGGTAAGGGCAATTGTTACGGGACCCACAATGTATTAATTATACACGCGTGCACCCGCCATCTCCTGTCCCAGTGCGAGCACCGATAAGTGTACTGGCAGGCCTTCAGAGCTTTTTCGGATGTGCCTGTGGCGATTTGAGCCTTTAAGGGCAGTAAAAGACATGCATTCATAGCAGCTGCAGAACACCTGACCAAGGCGGTGGTCAGACCTGTAACGCAGCAGAGGGTGCTAAGAATCTCTGGACCTGGACAGGCCGCCGATGGAAACTGAACCTTGCAACACGTAACACCCGAACTCTATCTAGTGAAGCTAGCTTAGCAGGACTCTTTGAAGAACTATCAGGCATTGTTTGGGATATCATCGTCCTTAGTGAGGTTAGAAGAACTGGCAAGGCTTGTACAGTGCTGTCTAACAGCCACATCCCTGCTATAGAGGACTCCCAAATAAGAAGCAATACGGGGTAAGATTCCTAATCCATAAGGACATAGCGGGCAATATTGACAAATTCTGCAGCATTAATGAGAGGGTAGAAGTGGTCATAATAAATCCTAATAAGGGGTATAGATTAACGGTAGTACAAGCCTAAGCTCCAACATCCACTCACGATGGTGATAAAGTAGATAAGTTTTATGAAGATGTTGAATTAGCCATGAGAAAAGTGCAAACTCAGTATACTGTAGTCATGAGCAACTTCAGAGCAAAAGTGGGAAAAAAGCAGGCTGGTGAACAAATAATTGGCAACTACGGCGTCGATTCTAGGAACATAGAGGATAGATGCTGGTAAAATTTGCAGGAAAGAATAAGCTGCGAATAATAAACAGCTTCTTCAGAAAGCATAGCAACAGAAAGTGGACCTGGAAAAGCCATAATGGTGAACAAGAAATGAAATAGATTTCATAGTTACTGCTGGTCCCAGCATAGTGCAGGGTGTAGAAGTGTTAGATAGGGTAAAGTGCAGTGATCATAGGTTAGTGAAGTCTAGGATTCACCTCAATTTGAAGAGAGAAAGAGTAAAATTGGTCAGGAATGAACAGGCTGGCCCGTTTGCAGACCAATTTAGGCTGGTACTTGCAAACAAATACGCATCCTTAGAACAGAGAGATGAAGATGACGTAAAGGTAATGAATGAAACCGTAACTAGGCTGGCTTCAGAAGTAGCAATTGAAGTTGGAGGTAAGGCACCAAGTCAAACAGTAGGTAAGCTCTCCTAAGTAACAAAGGACCTAATAAAGAGACAACAAAAAATAAAGGTGTCCAACTCAACATATCAGATAAAATTCGTGGAACTGTCAAAACTGATCAACAAGGAGAAAATAAGGGATATCCAAAATTATAATGTGACAAAGACTAAGGAAGCAGTAAAAAATGGACACAGCATGATATCAGTGAGAAGGAAACTTGGTGTAGGACAAACCAAGATGTATGCACTGAAAGGTAAACAGGGCAATATCATCAGCAATCTCGAAGATATAGTAAAAGTAGCAGAAGAATTCTATACTGGCCTGTACAGTACCTAGAGCAGCTATGATACCTCCATTTTAAGTAGTAATTACCAGGTCACAGAGGCTCCTTCTATAACAAGCAATGAAGTTAGAAGGGGACATGAAATGGGGAAAAACAACAGGAGAAGATGGAATAACAGTAAATTTAATCAAAGATGGAGGAGACCAAATGCTTGAAAAACTTGTGGCCCTTTATACGAAATGTCTCACGACTTCAAGGGTCCCAAAGAACTTGAAGAATGCCAACATTATACTAATCCATAAAAAAGGGAGACGTTAAAGAATTGAAAAATTATGTGCCCATTGACTTACTTCCAGTGTTATATAAAATATTCACCAAGATAATTACCAATAGAATGAGGGCAACACTGGACTTCAGTCAACCAAGGGAACTGGCTGGCTTCAGGAAGGGATACTCCACAGTGGATCACACCTATGTCATCAATTAGGTAACCAAGAAATCCGCAGAGTATAATCAGTCTCTCTACATGACTTTCATAGATTACGAAAAGGCATTTAATTCAGTAGAGATACCGGCAGTCATAGAGGCTTTACGTAGCACATAGCATTCCTGTTCAATCATTCCCTTCCACCATTGGCCATTCGCTGTCAAATGTCTCACCTATGCCTGTTTCACAAGTACGTCTATAGCAATAAAATAGCCTCATTACATCTTCATGTCACACAGGCTACATAATCGCCTCAGCTTCACGTGCGTCTTTGGTAACACGAATGCTTTTAATATATCCGCACTTCCACAAGCCATCCGCGTGTGGAATTATCTTCCTGATGATATCGCCTCTGATAACCTGAATACATTTCATCACAAGCTTGAGGTGACAGACAGACAGACAGACAGACAGACAGACAGACAGACAGACAGACAGACAGACAAAGAACTTTAATTACAAGGTCCTGAGAAGCTTGAGGTGAATTTTTTTATAATAGCGCTGTATCATGGATTAGTTGTTTAGGTTCATAATTTGTTTATTTTGTGACGTGTTGCATTTTCTTCTTCACTTGCGCTCAAACATTCTTTTAGTGCCTATTCCGCAAATGTTTTTTGTTGTGTTGCATTTTTTTTGTTCTCTTGCATTGGAACCTTGTTTTGTATTTTGCAATTTACATTGTTGTGTTATGTTCTGATGTTCACTTGCTTAGTAACCCTGCTCCTTACTATTTTGCTTGTACTTTCATTGTAATAACTAAGCCTCCCTTACTCAATGCCCTTTCGGCCTGTAAGGTATTATAAATAAATAAATAAATAATTAAGTAGTACAGGGCACTTGGGTAAATGTCTGGGAAAATATCTACAGAGATTCCACAGCTACCTTAATCCTCCACAAGTAGGAAAATACCTATAAAGAAAGGGGTCAGGCAAGGAGACACAATCTCTCCAATGCTATTCACTGCATGCTTGGAAGAAGTATTCAAGCTATTAAACTGGGAAGGCTTAGGAGTGAGGATCAACAGCGAATGTCTCGGCATCCTTCGGTTTGCAGATGGCATAGTCCTGTTCAGCAACACTGGGGATGAGTTACGACAAATGATTAAGGACGTTAGCAGAGAAAGTGTAAGAGTGGGGTTGAAAATCAGTATGCAGAAGACAAAGATTATGATCAGTAGCCTGACAAGAAAACAAAAGTTCAGGGTTGCCAGTCTGCCTCCAGAGTCTGTGCAGGAGTACATTTACCTAGGTCAGCTACTCACAGGGGACCCTGATCATGAGAAGGAAATTTACAGAAGAATAAAATTGGGTTGGAGCGCATACAGCAGACATTGTCAGATCCTGACTGGAAGCTTACGATTATCATTGAAAAGAAAGAGGTACAATCAGTGCATTCTATCAGTGCTAACATATGGGGCAGAAACTTGAAGACTGACAAAGAAGCTCGAGAATAAGGACTGTGCAAAGGGCGATCGAATGAAGGATGTTAGGCGTAACGCTAAGAGACCGGAAGAGAGCGGTGTGGAACAGAGAGTAAAGGGATAGCTGATATTCTAATTGACATTAAGAGAAAAAAATGGAGCTGGGCAGGTCGTGTAATGCGTAGGTTTAGATAACCGGTGGATCATTAGGGTTACAGAATGGGTGCGAAGAGAAGAAAAGTGCAGTAGAGGATGGCAGAAGACTAGGTGGGATGATGAAATTAAGAAATTTGCAGGTGCTAGTTGGAATTGGTTGGCACAGGGCAGGGGTAATTGGAGATTGCAGGGAGAGGCCTTCGTCCTGCAGTGGGCATAAAATAAGCTGATGATGACGGCGACGATGATGATGGTGATGATGATGTGCCAGTGGCATGTAGCATTACTCCACGCTACAAAGTCCCATTCTTGAGCAGTGGGCACATGCCATCTCATACTCATTTCAACTGTGTGAGCAGCAGAGGATGGGTTCCATGAAGCAAATACAATCTTCTTTCATTAATTTGAACTTGACGGGAATGACGAAATTGGTCGGATTATTCAGCGGGTCGAGTTGAACAAGATGCAGAAAAAATGCCAGAACACACCGCCTATTAATTTGGCAGTAATTGCTTTGCGTCTAACATCCTTCGAATCAAATGTGCACCCACTTCGTATGTGTCCAAAGTAGAGAACTTACGTGGAAATCACATTAAAGCTCCTAAACAAAGTAGAAATATAATGCACACCTGACTTTTTAGCAAGAGAAATGAAGGGTCTAACATGTGCTTGCAATGGTGGCCAGTTTCCTAAAATTTACATTGCCACACTTTTCTTTTTTTTTGTCAGCTTTGCCACAGTACATTTGTGATACGTTGTAAAGCATACAAACGCCGCAAAGGAGGTTTTGATTTCATACCCGATTGGCACTGCAAAAGCAATATTGGCCCAATTTTCTTGAAGAAAAAAAAGTGCGCATTAGAGTCGGGTAAATACTATAATCAGACATCGTAAGCTATAGTTATTGCTTGAGAATCTTCCTGGGCATGCCATAAAATAGGTACTTTCTATAGAAGATGGCATGTGTTCAGTGCATTCACTGCCCCTAAGCTCAGTCGAAACAGTGCTGCGACTAAAGAAGTCACTGTTGAAGTCACTATTGAAGTCACCATAGGGGTCAGGTATGTGCGTGCTGACTGGTCAAATTTGAATTATCCAGCAAAGGCCAATTTATTGACTGTAATAAAGAAAGTTTGGGCCCATAGAAATTCATGGGCACTGGCTGGTACTTTTGGTAGGGATTCGAATTAATGAAAAAACCGAGTTAGCGATAGTTGAATTAATGGAAGTCTACTGTACTTGCTGATGCAGCTTTTGTTTTTCTTTGCAAGGCAAGAAAGATATGAAAGATATGGTAATTTTATTATATATTTATAATATGCAACCCACGATTATATATGCAGGGCAAGATGCTATTGGTAACCAAACATCAGTCAGCTTAGAGCTTAAAGGTCATTCAGATGTCACAGCAAATGGATGCTAGGCAGCGCAGCTTTCTCTTCACAAGTGTTGCCCTGTTTCACTGTAACAAGGCACTCCCTGGTCTCTCTGCTCAGGACAAGGTACGCCTGAAATACAAGCTGAGCTACACAATTGAGGAAGAAAGCCACACAGATTCCGGAGAAGTGGACTGCCCCGTGGACACAGCTGTTGCTGCCACCTCATGATGATGACAGCTGCTCGACATAAGACCTGAGGACGCCACCACTGCTGCTGGTTGACGACGATACCATTGCTGTAACACAAACACACACCTGCATCTGCTGTGCTTCCACTTCAGCAGCCTTTACAAGTGCCATCACATGGTCCCACCTACACCAATTTTGCAGTGCTTCTTCTAACTTCTTGCGTGCCATCTATCCAAAAAGCTTTTTTAATGCCTGCACCTGGCCTTTCATTTTAAACCAATCGATGGTGGCTCCCTCTTGCCTTCATGTCATCTGCTCTAGGTTGTGGTGTCAGCTGGGTGTCGTCTGCCGTTTCTCTTTGATGCATATGGAAATCTGACAAAATGCTATGCTCCCTGTGGCTTGATCCTTGTCTCATGTTGTCTGCAAATTGCAGCACCTGTCATGAAGCTGGTGTGATTCGGAGCCATCAAATACAGTAGATTTCTCTTGTAACTGTTGAAGAGAACAAGGATGGCGGGTTGGAGCTTATGACTACAAGGGGAAACAACAATGCCACACTTCAGGCACAGAAAGTGTGTGATCATCTCTGAGAACAGATGGTTGAGCAGACGACGCTTGGATTTGCTGTGTTGCAGGTGGGCATACCAGGCTCTGAAGTAGCCTAGCTGCAGAAGCCATTTTCAATATCTGTTGGCATCTTGGCAATGGTAGTAATTGCCTGTGCATGTTAGGGGACGGGTGGTTGGGACAGTTGCTCATCAGCGCCACGTTTTCCTTTCCTCTTCTTTTATTTTTTGTATGTCCTCCTGGTGCACAGGTGTTCTCAAAAAACACCACATAATGCGCATGCAGTATACTTAAAGGCGTGACTGTGTTCTGATTCGCTGGATGGTGTCATTGTTTTTTGGTGAGTGCAGTCTGTGCACGAGCTTGATACATGTAAGATTTTGCTTAGGGAAACCTTGATTACCTTGTGAATTGAGTGCATTTGGGCTAGCACCAGCAGGATGTGATGCATGCCAAACTGGGGTAAAGAAAGGAATTGATAATTAGCAGTCTAGCTGTGTTGCTTTAAAGTCTATCATATTAGGAGAGTTGCACTGATTTGACAAGCCTGTATTGAAAGCCTGTACCAAAACGTAATAGGGCTGTTGTTTTCGCTTGCTCTTAGGAAGCTTTGTTTTTTTCAACCTCAAGGCTGGCCTTACATGCTGGCAAGGTTTTCGTGTTATGCGGTTCTGACTTCTTGCCTCGACATATTTGTCCACAGTATGCTGTCGTAACAAGTGTGGTCTGTTGTTTCAGTGCCTTGAATCGTGTGTACTCAAGGAGCTTTTAACCAAGATGACCAACATTTTTGTTGTAGGATCAACTGTAATGATTAACAAGCTATTTATAGGCAGGTCTGCGTAAATGCATTTCCCGCTTGCATGCTTCACATGAGAAATTCAGCATGGTTTTCTTTTTAAACAAAAGGAAAGAAGAAATTACTGATGTTTTAAGTAGACACAGTTCCTTTTATTGTTGGGCAGAAAATTAAACACATGGGATTGCATCATAATGTGACTGCTGCATAGGTTTAGAGATTTTGATCACACACTAAAAGCTTTTATTCAAACGTCAAGAAAGTTTGATGTTAATTTGTTAGTGTGGGAGAGATTGAAGTATTGCAAATAGGAACTTTCCACTTTCGAAGTACTGTGAACAAGCTTTAATTTAGGCCTAACTTAAAAGTTAGGCCTAAACCTAAGCCTAACTTATTTGGAAGAGTTATTTATTTACCCACATGCAACACGTGTTGCCTTCTTTGAAAAAGTGGAGAAGGCTGTATGTGCGTTAAGATCAAATGCTGAACAGAAACCATTTGAGCACAGTTAGTTTTCTTCCTCACTGCAAAAACAGTGAATGCATTATAAAAGAGGAAAGAAAGGTGCATGTCAGAATTGGGCGAATGCTGTTTATAATGTGCACTGTTTGTGAGAGTATATAAAATTACAATGTAACAGTGTTTTTCACTGTTCTCTACAAGAGTCATATCTGTATATGTGGCGGTTGGTGTGTAAAAGGAGCCCTCTGAGCTGAGGTAGCATGTTTAGAAAAACGTGTGCAAACCTGTCACATATCTTACAAGGGCAGAGAAGGTAGCTATGAGTGTACGTTGTGTCCACTAAACTGTGCTCTGGGGCCTTTTTCACATGTTGCATAATTGTATCTGTGAAGGAGGGCGATAAAGACGACACACATTGGAGTAGCGGACCGCCAGCGCACTTACACAGCCTACAGCTGACATTGCAAAATCGAATGAACTATCGGATGCCTTTAACGCGATCCTCGAGGTTACTGTCGAGTGCTGCTCAGTCAGCCAGTGATGTTTTTTTTTTTCTTATTTGTTTGTGGTGGTCAGAAAACTGCTTTGTGAAAGTGAGTAGATTCATGAACACCAGATTCATGACAGAGCAGCAACATTGTCATGAGAGCAAGTTCAGCAACCCCAATGTGAGCTTGTAGAAGGCTGCTTGAGTTTTTTTATCTGTAGTGCAGACTTAAAGTGGCGGTTCCACTGAAGTAGCTCCCATCTATTTTACCAACATACAGTCTTGCGCAAGGCTTCTTGTATTCTGATGGGCTGACATTGCCAGCAGCTCTGGCTTGACTGTTTTATTCTGTTTAAAGGCCAACTGCAACAAGGTTTTGGACCAGATAAAAAACCTGGCTTCAATTTGAAATGAGAGTGGTTATGTGACCAAAAAGCTTGCAAAAGTAGACATTTTTTATACCAAAACTGGAAAAAAAAATTCCATTGCCACTCACCAGGACTAATATATGACCCGAAACATCCAGAACCAGCACAGCTCCTGGGCATGAACTCTGAGATTATGTGGCGCATGTGGCATGCTGAAACATTTCAGATAAGAAAATTATACCATTACCAGTCGTGCAGATTTGCCAAGATTGCTTCAATAGTATATCAGTATTACCCACACATTGCCCAATTAGCCGGAGTGAGATTTCGTTGCACTTGGCCTTTATAAAGGAATGGAGGAAACCCTGTAGTCTAGAGAGAGATTTCGTGTGTTTCCTAGTGTTGGGTGGCAGTTTCTTCGAAATCAGCCAATAACAATGCTAAGCCAACGATGACTCATGCTAAGAACTCCAATAGCCACTTGCTATGTCTTTATCAGTTTTGGAAACTCGATGGTCACAATTAGAACTTAGTTGCAGGGCTGCGACATGGATCAATTCTTAATCCCATATTCCAGAATGTCCCTCCACTCAACGCTTCACCTCCTCGACTCAGGAAAGTGGATGGCAGCGCTGCCCTGCAACTGAAGTGGTTGCTGCATGTCAGTGACACCCCACAGCGATCCCCGAGGAAAAAAAAAAATTGTGCCCAGATGCTCTCAGCATCTACTGAAAATGCACCTTCAACTCCACAAGCTACTCCTCGTCATGGGAATCATTGAGGAGTGCAGTTGAAGCTGAGCGCTTGCTTCAACCAAAGGGCAGCGCTGCGCTGCGCTCAGTGGAGTCAAAGAAGCGCTTCGCATCAGGGCTTGTTTCAGAACACAGTGCCCGCAGTTGAGTGGAGCCACTGCTGAGGATGAAACAAAAAGTAATTACGCAGACAGAAAGCTGTAGTTAAAATGGACTTGCCAAACTTCAATTCGTATTTGCGTCTGGTGAACAGAGCATTCCTGGAAGTGCACAACATGCATTTGTTAAACACGAGTGCAATTTAGGGGCCCTACAGTCTAATTTCACTGTACACGTTAGGCAGCTGACAGATGTCCCCTTGGGCTTCCTCACAGATGTCAAACGTTTGCCTAAAGATCAGCATTCAAGAGAAGCCTGGTGTCATGTGTTGTGAGTTCAAGGTCGTTTGCACGTTTAGCAAAGAACATCCTAGAAGTGGCAACTTGGAATTGGCAGTAGGTTAATGGTATCATGGTTGCATTATCCTTGTAGTAGGAGGCATTCAGTTCCAGGATGATTGCATTGCCTTTCAGTGCGGCATTTGTTGCAGCTGTATTTGTGCAGCTTTTAATATTGAACTAGGGGCTGTGCATTTAATGTACTAAGCACTGCATTGTCCTGGCGGTGCCTTTAATTTTTTTTTTGTGCTCACATTATGCATTGTGCAAAACAGCTCTAAAGAAAGAGGTAGGTTGAGAAAGAACTGGCAAGATCAAGCTTGTAATTTATTTCTGGGCCATCTCTTTTTAACGTTGCTTTGCATCACAATTTTATAAAATGAACTGGCTCACCTGTCAATGTTATCATTTACTGTGCTTGTTGAATTAGTGAGAGTGCCTGCATGTCTAGTTTATGTCCAGGAAAAGGAATATGCATTCCAAGTCGCTAAGACATAGGGTGCTTTGAGTTTAGTGGTTTAACTCTGTGACTTCCTCTCTGCAAGCACAGTAAAGTTGCTGTTGGGATTTTGGGAAGTTTTTGCAAAGATAGTTTCTACAACTGACATGGTATGTTGTGAATGCTTGCAGATGATGAGGCTCCTTTTTTGTTTTTGTGCAAATTGAGAAATTGTGCAAAAGGAATGTCATCGTTTTTTGTCGATAGAACATGTACTGTTTTGCCTATACCTCTTGGGCTGTACGAAGGACAATGAGAAGACCTTGTTGAGGGTAACAGAATTAGGTGCCGCGCATAGGCATGCACATTCATCGCAGAACATTAATCGTAACTTCTCGACCATTCTTGGATGAGGGCCTATGCTCGTGGCCACCAGCAGTGTAAGGAGGACAGAATCCTCTCAGAATTTTATTTTGTGCTTCCAGTATTTATTTGCAGTACTTGTCTCCTTGTGTTTAGTGTAGGTGTTGGAAGAAGCAATAGAAAGTGCCAGAGAATTTGTTTTTGTCTTTGAATATGCATTTTCTTTTGCTATAGACTTTGGCAGGCATCTTAGGATGGTATCTGCACAGCTTGTGAGAGATCAATAGTGAAACACTTCATTGAAATTTAGACTTTGCTGCTGGAAAAGTAATTCAAGTTAAATTGCTCCAAGTGCCTACGACTAGACATGTTGACACAAACGTGTGCGTGCTGACAGCATAGCATACACGTTCCTCTCGAGCTACATCATGACATTGCACCGAGTATTAATTTTGCACTAGAAGTATTGTCAATACTGCATGCCGGCTCGCGTATTCTTTACCGTGCAACACAAAACATACAAGCCACCTGCACCACATTGCCCCAAAAGTTTTTTTTTTTTTTTGGTTCTCTGAACAGGAATGTTTGGAGGCTAAGTGGGACTGTACTCTGGCACAAGGAGTGAAGAGGTGAAACTAGACCATGATCATTGTCACCTTTCAAAAAAGGTTTCATCGACAAGACATTAAGCCACAAAGCTCTTAGAAAAGTAGCTTCTTTTTATTAATGACAGATTGTCTTAATGACAGAAGAACTTGTATGGTTTGGTAATCCAGCAGAACGGAGCTTATATATTGTTCTCAGTGGCCACTGCTGAATGCGTGCTTTCTTCAAGACGAGTGCTGCTGTTGAATCATGTGAGAACACTATCACAAAAAGGAAAGGCACTCCTCTGTCTAGATCAGGTGGTAATAGCGCTTCACACGTGTGAGGTACTGACATAAGTGCCCTGTAACTGATGCTAGCCTATGTGGCTGGCTTTAGGTTGTAGAACAGATGAAATGGAATGTTAATGTTGCATGGTTAGCTACTGCTGTGACATCGTAGAAGGCCTGTACTTCTTCAGGTCCGCGCACATGTCTGGACGGGCAAACATGCAGTTTGCTTTGGCACACTGCAGTTAGTGCAGTGGGAGGAAGGAAGCATTCCATACCACTGGGATAGGGGACACATCAAACTTTGAGCTAGTCATGTCTCCGTTGAGGGGAAACTACTACTACCTAGGGTATTGCAATTGAAAAGAATGGATGCCTCTTTTTCTTGTCTATGTGAGTGTTCTTGTCAGTCTGTGTGTGTATGTCTGCTACTATATTTTTCTTGCTGCTCCCTCAACTTACACTCCAGTCGCGTATATTATATTTTTCTCCTCTCCTCCCTTGTAAAATACACTCCCTGCTTCTCTCTCACCTGTTTGTTGAAAAGAATAAACGGTTTATAAGCACACCTGGTGCACTGCACACTCTTGCTTGTATGGCATTTCATGAAAGTTTCTGTTTATTTGTGTTGTACAAAGGATGCTGTCACAAAGTTAGTGAACCTTTGTGGTTGAAATTTATTTCACAGGATTTAGTTGGGATTTAGTCTTCGGAGCCCCAAGTGCGGTCACGAAGCTGCCTTCCTTATTTGCCGTAGAAGTGGTACGATGATGTACTATTTTTTTAAGTTTTCAGTGTAAGAATTTATGTATACATGTTCCTCTTCATTGTAATGGCACTGGGTACAGATGCCCTTCAGTGCTCAAGGAATTGAAGGAAGGTGTGAATAACTTGCAATAGTCAAAACAACAATAGTGGTTACAGGTGGATGCCTGAAATCATCTGCGCAGAAACTCGCTGCTTCAGCCACTTTGTTTTCTATAATTTATATATTGTGCGCACCTTGCCTTGAGGGGAGTTCTTTCAACATGTGTTTCGGGAAGAGAGCTTTGCTTACGTGCTCTTAGCACTTATTAAAGAATCTGGCAAAGCCAATGTCTCAGCGAGTGTCGACGTTAGTGCAATTAGCACTGAAGCAATGTATTGACACATGGAATTGCCACCACTGAAACGTGTCATGTATGAGGCGTACAGGCGTTATCTACTTGCACTAGCGAGAAGTCGTTAGTTGCACTAGCGAGAAGCACCTCCAAGAGATGCATGGCGCCAGTGGTGCGTGTGTTCTCTCTCTGGCCGCATACCCAGTCACAGTGAGCGAAGTTGGAGAGAGGTTTATCGACGAGTGGCACATACCCAGTGCATTCATGGTGCAGCTTGCTAAAGCATTGGAGTGAAACATTAAATGAACATACCTAGTGCATTTGTAGCACAGCTTGCTAAATAGTTGGGCTACTGTCTTTGAGGAACCTATGTGAAGTGGGTTCGATTCCGGCGATCAAGGGATAACTTTCAAGGGTTTCCTAATGGTGCATTTGGTTGCTCAAAATTGACCATCGCCATGCCCAGTCGGTCAAAATGGAGCCAGGCACCTCTCCCACTGCACTGCTGTTACTGCACGCTGCATTAGACTGCACCGTCTTTTAGCACCACTGTAAAATCCAGCTCGGCTCGAGTTTGATTCTGTCGAGCATGGCAGAAATGAAAAGGATCTATTTTGTCATTGTAGAGAACGGCACACTCCCAGTGGCATGTTCCTAACTACTGAAGTTGGTGTCAGAGGCATTCATTGAGGAGCTGCATACGCCTACTGGCATACCCAGTGAAGTTGGTATCAAAAAGGTTCATTGGTGAGCAGCATGTACCGAGTGGCACATAAGCACTTCTCTGATACCCCTGATACACGGGCACTCTAAAGTCCTTTAAGTAAGGGGACATCTACCGGAAAGGCGTTCAAGTGCAGTGACACACGACAAAGGAGTATCTCCTTTACGGCAAAGTTCCTTTTCGGGAAAGGAGATCGCGCAACTACTTTTTGAGCGGAAAAGGAGTTACTCTCGCACACAGCGTGCACAACTCGTCAATAGAAGGAAACCTGCCACACAATTACGGTGCCCATAGGCATTTTTTTTTACCTTGCGAAAATGTTTTAATTGTTAACGGTAATACAATTTGTCGAATGGTGAAGATTTCCTCCAGCCGTACTCTTAAACGCTCGCATAACGTCGCTAGAGCCGCCATGTTGAATTCCGGCACTGTCGTCGTCGTTTGCTGCGCGCATGTGGTGTGTTCACGTCGCGAGATGGAGACTGCACAATCAGCGCCCGCAGGAAATACCCAGAAGAAACCACAGTTGTTGGAATAACATATTGAATAAAACGCGTTACGCCTGCGCGCACGAAGGAAGGGACGACAAAGACGTGAAAAAAGACGACAGAAACGTGGGCATCACCAGAATTAACAGCACGCACAGCAAAACACCGCTGCACATAGTTGCTGGACCAAGTTAAATGGCTGCTAACAACGCAAAAACCCGAATAAAATAAACGACTATAAGCATTATTAGCCATCAACAATGAAAAAAATATATTTTTAGGTTCTACAGTAGCTAAGTGTAATTAACTACGCAGCTTTTTAAGAATGCTTTCTCTCTTGTGGCTTTAACAGCCAGCGCTATTTTTCTTGCGGCGTTCATCTGAGGAACTACCTAAAGAAGTTCAGTGCGGTGCCGTGTGTCATCGGCGCAACTCCTTTCTGCAAAAGGTCCTTCAGAGTAGCAAAAGGGGTTTACTGGAAAGGACTTTAGTTTTGCCCGTGTGTCAGGGGTATGAATCAGGGTGAAAGGGGTTAATTGAACAGCAGGCCATGCCCCTGCTGTATACCTTGTCCCACATCCCCGGGGACCCATGTTGGCATCAAAGAGGGTCGCTGAAGAGCGGCACATAGGTACACAGTCCCATCTGTGCCGGTGGCCCTTTTCATATTTGTTTTAACGCGACAGCGTTAAGGAGCTCGTGTCGCAGAAAAGCCGGTGTCGTCGGCGTTGGCCGTGAGCGACAAATCCCAGAAGGCACTTCATAAATAAAAAACATCTTGCAAGATGGGCTGGTGGGAATCGAACCAGGGTCTCCGGAGTGTGAGACGGAGACGCTACCACTCAGCCACGCTTCTAGTGAATGCGGTGTTGCCTTAGAAACATGCCGTAGAAAGTTGTACTGGGGTGTATATCGGTAATTGTGACCATGTAACTTACAGAAGTCGCAGTTTCACGAGTAGCGAAGTACGTTTCCGCTACATTTCTTCTGCGCTCTGCGCACACGCAGAGCCATCTTGCGGCAAACACAGAAGACCCCCTCCTCGCAATGTACGGCGCTGCCCCGACACGTGGCGCGCCACTCGCCCCATTACCGCGTCCGCCTTCCTGGCGCGTCGGGGCCCGGCTACCTCTGCCGATCGCGACGTTTGGCTGGCGTAGCGCGTTTAAATAGGCGGTGCAAACGGGGTGCGATAACGCTATCGCTTTCCACTCTTGAAGGCGAAGCTTAAGCGTCCTCCAATTTTTTGTTCATTGTTTAATTTTTTTCCCCACTATCCTCTGGAATCCTTTAATCCATTACCCATCCCTATACAGAGTAGCGTGCCAGCGGTTGCATATGCGCCGGCAAAAATCTGATTTTCTAATAAAGAGCCCCTCTCTCTCTCTGTCCCAGTGACAGAAGTTGATCCGATTGTTGGTGAGCTACCCAGAGCAGAAAAACAGCTGAAGACAGAAACAGCCCCCGGAAAGTGCGTGAATTACCCTAATAATGCTAATCGCAGTAAACATGTAATTTAGTGAAGTAGGTTGTGGGGTTAAAGGGACGCCAAAGGAAAAACAAAAATCGGAAAGGCCCTTTGCGAGGTTTGGTCGTTGCAGCTGACAGGTGTGGGGCGTAGATCGCGGAGTGACGATCGTGTCTGTGAAGTACACCAATACACCGCGAAAACCGCTGCAAGCTTCAACGAAAAGCCGCGCGACCTTCCTGAAGGAGCCATTCTGTCTTCCTGCAAGTATGACGTCACAACTGTCGCTTCGCGTCACACGCACCGTGTGCAGCGAAGCTTGTCGGGATTTAGTCACACCCCGTCACCTTTGTGAGCGCGTTGGCCTATTCTGTTGTCCCTAGGCCTCTCCCTTCTCACCTAAAGCCAATACATACACGTTTCCTCTGACAAAAGCGGCGATGTCGTGTGGATGGAGGGACTTTAGCCGTCCGTATTTCGTCGGCACGTCGTTTTGCCTCCTGCCTCGCCGCTTCGGTGCGCGTTGAATTCTAATTTGGTAGTTTCTGAAGTGCCTTTGCGGTCTTATGCTCTGTCTCCGGTTGATGCTTTCGATGACCTATTCGTGTATCTGCAAGTAGAGCCCTACGCACAACATAGCGTAGCTAGCGTAACCGAGTCGCGCTGTGCCACGCACATCCGTACCGGCGTGCAAGCGGGCGCATTGCGAGATCTGCTGCTGCTGCCCACTGCCAATCCCGCCACGGGACGCCGCTTTCCCCCTCTAACCCCCTTTCTCCTCACTTCCCTATCTCCACAGACACTGACCCGTGCTCCCATTTCGGCTGTACTGTCTGCTTCACCTCAACCCTCCACGCGTGGAAGAGCGCGTGCATGCGCTTGGAGCATGGAGCCGAGCCTTTGAGCGGGTGCGAGGGGGCGCACGAGAATCGGCGACAAACTCAATGACCTTGTACCATATGAGTTAATATAACACGCAGTAGAGGAAAAACTCCCCATAGTGCCCATGCATTGAAATCGGTAACCGCAGGGGCACCGCCATGTTGCTACTCTGCGCAGGCGCGCAGGTATGGTCCATATAGCGCAGGCGCAGACGACGAGCCGAGATGCGATTCAGATGAGACGCTTAATGAATGTTATCCCGAGCCTGATGGATGGATGCTTTGAAACGGGGAGGTGGGTTGCACCACCAAGCTCTTTTTAACGCGATAGCGTTAAAGAGCCCCTCACCAGGCCCCATAGCAAATTTTGGTTATACGCTGGAAGTTATTACGTGGCCTCTAGGGAGCGTTCTGCCGCAAAAATTTTTCAAATCGGCTCATTAATAACCGTGATAGAAATGTTTCAGTGCCGCGAACCCATGATTTCAGCAGGCAGGCTCCACTGGCAAGCAAGACGCTCTTTCCACTCGCCCCGTCTTGGCTTCGCAGGCGAAATTCCTTCCCTGCGTTACCTGCGTTCGCTCATACGCATAGAGTTTCTAAATTACTAATTTGAAACTCTATGCCCGTCACAGCATGCGTCGCAGGCCCCGCCTTCATTTTTTTTTCTCCTCGCTTTCTTTTTCAGCGCTACGCATTTCCGTTGACGGCGTCGCGCGCGAGCTGTTGTCTCGTTAGCGCAGCGCACGATTTTGCGCGCTATGCACAAGGAAACATGACTAGTGGTATAATCCAGTGCTACACGAATACTGAGGCAGAACAAACGGATCGCAGAGCATGATGACGCGTTGTGGAGCACGGTAGAAAATGGCATAGTTTCGGTACCTACGCACGTGACCGCACGACCGTGGGAACAGCAGACGAAGCGCAAGTACATCTCTCTCTCTTCGGTCAGGGGTCTTTGAATGCTATCGCGTTACACTCTTAAAGGCGAAGCTTAAGCGTCCTCCAACTTCTTTTTTTGCCTAATGTAGTATAGTGTCGCCCCCTGTCAGATCTCTGTGTTATCGTACATTTATGTTTCATAGTAGTTTAGCTAGATGGCGGCCCCCCTTTGTCATGTGACGAGCTTGGACCAATCAGGAGGTGTCATCTGGCGTGTGAAGCCTTTATTAGTAATAAACGGCCGCGAGTCGGCTGAGTCTTCGTTCCGGTTTTCATCGGGAGCAGTTAGCTCCGAGTCTCCTTCACTGCGTCGGCGCTCGCCGCGCGTTCGCTGGGCATGGGCCCCCACTTGCCTGCCGCTGCCGACACAACACCTAATGTCCTACCTATTTTCGCGAAAAAAAAAAAAAACACACACACACGAAGAATACCCGGCATCAAATTTTCTGAACCACTGATGAGAACTTTGTTTTCGTACGCCTCCGTTGTTTGTGGTCTTCCCCCTTTTCTGTCACGAATCCTCCAATAGAGTCTTACTAATTAACCTCTACTGCGGCGATGTTTACTTTCCCCCTGTTATCCCTGAACCCGAGGGCTTCAAGGATGCCAGAGGAGCATTAACCGACAACTGGTTAGATATCTTTACATTATAATAAAACATGTTCCATCATTTCCCTAGCTTTACCACAGCAAGCACATGCTTCTTCCTTGGTGTACCTCGCTTTATAACTACACTCTGTAGAGCTCCCCGCCTATATCTTTACCTTCATAGATCTAGTTTATCAATAACTAACATCTGCTTTTTTTGCAATGAACAAGAAACTATAGACCATTTCTTTCTTTCTTGCCGCCGCTTCTCCTCCCTCTAAAGAATGTTCCTCATATTTCCACCTACTGTCAGATACAACTTAAGTCTGCAGCGAAGCCCCGCCCATGCCCTCATAACCGCCAGCCACTGTACCTCTCCGCGAGGCTGCAAATAGCTCGTACTTGAAACTTTTCCTGTTACCTAAATAAGGCGGTAACCACAAAAATAATATTATAAGCGCGTAATTTTATACATTTTCATTTCATTTTTATTTCCTTAAAGAATCCGTAGTAGGGGTATTACATAAGGGGTGGGGATACAACGTATACAAACAAGTGTTATAATGCATTAAATTTTTTAAATAAAAAGTTTTACATCTTGAACAAATTATGAAGAGCAGGTGATGACAGCGATTTGAGGAGGGAGGCCATTCCAGTCTTTAGATGCTCGGTAGAAAAATGAGGCTGAAAATGTATTTGTGCGTGAATGTGGTTGTGCTACTTGCTGGGGAGGGCCAATGTTGGATGGCCAACAATGTACGGTGGTCGATTAAGCGTCGAATAGTAGAACCTGTGGAAGAGGGAAAGGGTGGCAATGCGGCGACGAAGGGATAGAAGCGATAAGGTTCTTTTTTTAAAGATGATATGCTGACGTTGTAAGAGTATGTGGAATGAATATGCTTGATGCGGATCCCAGATGGCAGATGCGTATTCGAGTTTTGTTCTTACCAATGATCTATAGGCTAACAGTTTTACATGCAATGGAGCGAGGCGAAGGTGACGTCTTAGAAATCCCAATGTCTTGTTAGCCGATGAAATAACATTAGTAACATGCACATTCCAGGTTAGATCATTAGTCAAGGTGATACCTAGGTATTTGTAGGATTCCACTGATTCCATGGTGACGTCACCAATCCGATAAGAAAAGCGAAGAGCGTGATGACAACGGGTAAACGAGACAAGTTCGAATTTATTAGAGTTGGGTGTCATCAGCCAAACATCACACCATTCTTGGGCCCTTCTTCACTCGTCTGTTATTGCGGAACGGTGAAAGCCTAATTCTTTATTGAGCTGAAATAAAACGCTTGCTTCGCTGCAACTATTTACTGTCAAATTTCACTTCAGTTGGCATTGAAGTTTCATGGATTCAGTGAAATAAACTGTACCGTGGACTTTTGAAGAGTGAAATGCTCAGACTTCATACACTTTGTTCACGTCTGTTGCACACCTCATTGCTTCGCCGATGAAAGGACTCCTCAAGAGCAGCAGATGCTCAGGAGGTATCAAGTACGACGTCATTTTGAAAACGTCGCATGACGACTTCGTTTGCTTCTGTGATTGGCTAGCGGACTAACCCCGGGCGGTTCGTGTGCCTTGGTTGCCAACTTTTCTTAAGTTGTGTGCTACTATAGTAAGCTGGGGTTAGCATTTACTACAGCAAATATTATGTACTTTGGTTCCTGTCAACTAGGCAAGCTATGGGTCAATGATTACTGCAATACACAAGTTCTCCTCACAGTCCCAGAGGATGTGACGATCTCCTGGCCGCTCCTTCACCTTCATCGTGGGTGGAAGTGTTGCTTAGCTCCAGCCCGGACCTGCAACTCCGAGCCGTGGAGCGAGCCGAAGAGGTCGCCGTCACGCATCGCCTGGCGGTCATGTGGCCTTCCTGACGGGCCCATGAATTAGCTCCCCACTCAGGCGAATAACGTTGTCTCTCTCTCTCTATACACAAGCTCATTGAAGAGTCAGAAAGGTTTCGCTGCTAGGGTACCGACTGTGGGACACTTTACTTTTTCATTTTATTCTAAATTTTTGTATAGGCCCTCTAGAAGTTTCTGTTAGCATTTAGTTGCCTAATGCTTCGTTTCGAATATTTGCCTTCACCTCCTTTTGGTATTTTGTTAGGTGCACTTTTCAATCAACCCAGTGTGGTTAATTCCACCTGTGGGTACGAGCCATGTTTTGAGGCAACAACACTCTAAAAACGAAAAGGCATATCGATTTTACTCCATTTTAGGAGTAATTGACCCGTCACAAGCATTCGTCCTCTTGGGGTGTAACTGCAAGTGTATGAACTGTATACTCCCCACACGCTTAAAAAGTTTCCACCCTTCGGGGCGTAACTTGTTCCACAACGGTAATCGTTTGCCCGCATTTCCTTTCTTTGACGCTGCGAGCCCAGTACTTCCAAGTCACGAACGGCATGTGCGTTCTCAGCGTGACATAGCATTCTTGACAGGAAAGTAGCGGGCGCAGCGTTTTTAAGATAGGAAAAGCAAGCGAGGCAGATGACGATTATCGTTGTGGGGCAAATATACACCCCAAAGGGTGCAACTGTATTGAGATTGCTTGCGGTTACTCCTTCAAGGACTACCAGTTGCTCTTTTCCCATGCTTTTTAAGGGAGTAGCGGTAATTCTATGCACCTCATATAAGCAATTAACAACGTGCGCTATTTGTATGCTGCGAAAATAATTGTTGAGCTGAGAAAACAAGAAAATAAGAGCGCCCCAAGGCAGAACTCGAACTCACGTTTTCACAGCGGCCCGGTGTTGATGAGAGACAGTACTGAGAGCACGGTAAACATTTCAGCCAAGGTGCGGCAATACGCAAGAAACACGGCATTTTGTATATGCTATGCAGGAAAAGTCTAACGTTGCTCGCGCTTGCAAACATATATGCGACTACAAAACGAAAGCCCCCGATTACTTTTAGGACGAACTCAAGTATAGTGGCTGGCCGGGATTTTTTGGTACGAACACATACTTTAGGAAAAAGCGCAAGTAACGGGACACAGAAAACGGGGCACACGACACAGCCGCTGACTTCCAACAACTATGTTTATTGCACGATCGCGGAATATGTAGGCAGAGAAGCAAGAATGGAAACATAAATGGCGTGATAAACGTGAGTAGAATGACTTGAGGTTGCAGGTGGGCGGAATTTGCAGATACGTGGTTTCCTTAGTGTAATAACTGGATGGATGGTTAATTAATGCACGAAGGAGCACGTTGGATGATGGCAAATGCCTCGATAATTTCACGCGTGCGCTGGTCAGCGTGCTTTTGGATCACGGTGACCTTTCTAAAACAGGGATGCATTTGCAAGACCTGCAATGCAGAGCACGATTGCTGCCGTATTTTTGTTTTATGTTAGCATGCTCCCTGAGGCGATCATTGAGGCAGCGTCCCGTCTCGGCTGACGCTTCTGCATAAGGCGTTCAGCTTGCCTGGGCCTGAAAACACAACCGAAACACCCAACCTTCAGGCGGCCTTCTTCAGTCTACACTATGGGACATACCGTGCAAATAGGGGATGACAGCCATCTTTAATGTATTGATCTCGGTATTGCGTGGCATCTTCCTTCAGTGCATTTCCGCTAACATGTCTGCCGCTAGCTGTACCAGGAGCACGCTCCGAAAACCAGCCCGCAAAAGCAGCTGTACCTGGCCTTCAAAGGCCATTTCAGTCTCGTGTACGCACGATCATTGCAGTGCATTACGGAAGGCGGCTTTTGCGATTCCCCTCTTCACTAACGTTGGGTGAGCCAACGAAAAAGGCAAGAGGCTTTTTGCTGAGCGGGCTGCATACCGCCAGCAAACATGTTCTTTCCTGAAAGAAAGGAGAAAGTCCAGAAAACGCAGGTTGTTGTCCTCCGGTAGCTTGTTTGTGAGCATGTGACTTTTCATAGCATCTACAAAGCTCTTATAGACTACTTGTACTACTGAAGCAAGGTCGTCTTCAGTCGCCTCAAGGAAGACGCGGTAGTCGTCGGCGTACCTGGACACTTTCTTGGCGTTGTGGGCTTCGCACCCCCGTGCTCTCGGGACAAAGGAACGACAACACAGTAGAGCAAACAATCACAGGGGCATTTATTGTACCTTTCATAGATCAATGCCTGCTAGCCGAGTTGCTAGCCACGAAAGATGCCGATGGGCGCGCGACAACTCTAGGAAGCCCGACTCACCGCGACCGGATAACGAGGGAATATGTTCGCCCCATGCTGGATCCAAACGCCTGGCCGTTCGCACGTACGGTCACGTGAACGGTGGCGCGTTCGAAGGAGGCCACGCGAGACGGTCTCGCAGAAGCATGGATCGGCGCACGCGCGTAAGGTCCGCGTTGCTTGCTGAACCCGAACCAAAGAGATAGAGCTCTCTCCTTTTTGCGCCCCAGCAACCCCGCCGGTAGGCGGCGTTAGCAGCACAACACTCGCGCCATCTCTCGTACTGCGCTTCAACCACACCGACCGCCGCGGGCCCCGGGCCCCGGGCCACGCGGCGAAGCCGCATTGCAGGAGACGGGAACTATGCGGGAAAACAAGATATCAGGGGACGCGTGAGAGTCGAGCATCCCCACAGCGTGGACCGTTGAGAGGTTTCTTTCGATGTCACGGTCGTAGCGGGCTAGCAACAGGTCACTCAGTACAGGAATGCACACTCCTTCGTTTTAGAGGAACATCTTCCCTGCAAACTGGGCCACCGTGTAGCCCAGGTATAGCACTCGTTTGGATGCACACGTCCCCGTAAACCCCAATCCTTCGTTTACGACTTCAAGAAGTGAGGAGGGTAACGAGTAGCAAAGATCCTTTATATCGACGGAGAAGGCTAACATCCCGGCAGCGCTGAGGGAGTTCAACTACTCAGATACTGCTGAGCTGCTAACTAAGAAATGGTCGGTCACCTCGAGTGGGTCAATGCATTTATGCAGGAAGTTAGCAAGCTGCCCCTGCCAAGCGCTTCGTTCTGACACAGTAAATCAGAATGGGCAGTCGGGCTTGTACGTTTTTACCGAGAAAAAGGCTTCACGGTTCTGTCCACCTTTCTTTTTGATCGCTGCAAGATGATTTTCCAGTCCAGCTTTTCCGCACATCATCATTGCTTCTTTCTTCACCCTACTTGGCCGGTGGCCCCTCGCCGGTGGTAGTGGTCGGAAACTTTAACGTAGATATCTCAAAACCGGAAAGAAAGAACTCACTCACTTCGCCGAAGAATTTGGCCTCGGTTACTTCAACGATTCGAGTCAACCAACTACCGTACACAGGCCATGCATCGACTTAACTTTTACCAAAAGCTTTTCTAAATAAGAACGGGAAACAGTGTGTATCATAGCGACAAAGCAGTTATAGCAGTAATTTCAAGGTAACAAATAAAATAATAGTCTGCTAAACTGCACTCGAACGTGTTTATTTCATATATCACTTTGAAGAGCAATGTGCGTAATGGGCGCACATCATGGGATGGGTGTTTGACAAGTTGCTCTACATTAGGCTATATATATCTACTGCATCGACCACCTTCGCAGGAATGGATTGACGCAGATTTTTTTTAGAGCATGTCATTTATACAAGCTTTGTCGCGTTCCTAGAATCTAACCTTTTTTTTAAAGAGCGCTGAGCATAGTTACCAAAAACATTACTCCTGCTAGACACAGCTCATTTCCTTGAACTAATAGCATACTTTGAAGCACTTGACAACGGATTTATTATCGATTGCGCTTTTCTTGATTTTGCCAAAGCCTTCAATAAAGTGCTACATGATCGAGTTACTAATTTTTAAGCTAAGCAAATAAATGTTGATCCTCATCTTCCAAAATGTATCTAGTGCTTTCTTAACAACCGTACGTGACAATGCTACTGCCAACGACTGTTTTCAGCCTCCTGCGATGTAACATCTGAGGCGGCTCGCAAGAACATTTAATAACCAAAATAATAACAAATTTAGGAACGCGTTCTTAACTGTTCCATAGACAACGCCTAGTCCTCACAAGGACGCGTTCTTAAATTCGTTATTATTTGCGTTATTAAATGTTCGTGCAAGCCGCCCCTGGTGTTCTTCAGGGCATAATGTTAGGCCTTTATTATTTTTGATTTCCATTAACGACCTTCCTGACGGCATTAAGTCATCCGCAAAACTTTTTGCTGACAATTGCAATGTGAAGCGTAATCATTCGGACAGCTTACGCCTTCACTATGACTTCGACTTAGTTTCCAACTGCTGCTTGAAATGCCAAATGTGTCTTATACTAACAAATGTAAAACTATGTGCCCTTCCCGTCGGCCTGATCCATTTGTAGCAAACTACACAATTAACGGGACTACTCTAGAAAAAGTGTCTTGTTACAAATATCTTGGGGTGCACATAACTAATGACTTAACTTGGAACACACACACGCAATAATTCTATCTTTAACAACGCTAATCGTACTCTCACCTACTTACAACGAAACTTCTCTCAAGCCTCTTCGAGACTAAACCTAACATTTTACCAGCCAAGTCCGACCAAAGCTATTGAATACGCATTGTCAGTGTGGGACCCTTTTCGTCGCAGCCAAAATTGACCCCAATGAAACCGTCCAAAACCGAGCAGTGCTCTTTGTTCTGTCAAATTACTGTCGTGCCGCTAGCGTTGCACATATGAAAATCTATTATCCACCTAATCAGACTTTGAACTATGCCGAAAAGTATCTCGAATTTCTGTTTTCCACAACATTTACTTCGAAAACTCAATCCTAAGACAGGAATTATTCGTGCTGCCCTCGTAGTTTATCGCTGCGCACCGATTATGTGCACAAGATTGGCGACCCCCACTGCCGTAAATATTACCTTTTTCATTTCTATCTGCCAAAAGCCAGTTTTGACTGGAACAGGATCTCTTCTTCCATTGCCAACATTGTACATGTGTCATTGTTTAGATAATCTCTTAATATAGTTACTTATTTTCATAATCCGTGTGACCTGCGAACCTGTACAATAGTTCTAAACCCGCATTATATATATATATATATATATATATATATATATATATATATATATATATATATATATATATATATATATATATATATATATATATACATATATATATATGTCTTTCTTGTTAGATTTTTGTAATCTGGTGTCATAATGTACCCTAATTTGTAAATAATTTTCGTCTTATTTATGATCTCGTTGGCATTCACCCCCTCTCTAACACCTTGAGAGTACTGCAATAAATAAATAAATAAATAAATAAATAAATAAATAAATAAGTAAATTCTAACAACAACCGCAGTTGAAGCAACTCCATTTCAGGGAGTTAATTATTGTCTCGTATATTTAAATATATTTTCGGGAATTCCTTTACACTAAGCACGCCGTGCAGTAAGCTCACTCTGCTTGTGCTCAGAGTGAGTGTGCTCTACACTAAAAAAATTACACCCGTTGGGGCTTACCTTGAACCTAAACAACAATCGTCATCTTTGTGCGTGCGCTTCCTTTCTTTACCACTGCGCTCAATACTTTTCCGTAAAAAAAAAAAAAAAAAAAAAAAAAAAAAAAACCCGCCGTTTTAAGCTAATACGCGCATGCCTTTCGCGACCGGACTGCAGCTGGCACTCAGGAAAGGTGCGCAAAAAAATCATGAGCCATACTACTCTGTGAAGGTGGATGGCCAGCGAAGCTGTGTAGCAAATGACAAAGAGGTGACGCGGAATTTCGAACAAAGGTACGAACATATTTATTGTCTTGAACGGTAGTCATCGGGACGAAAGGCACGCACACACATTTATTTTTATACTTTCGCGTTCGTTCGTGTTACACATTCATTATATATATTCGTGTTTTCATTTCGCGATATATTGAGGCAATTAAGGAATCTGAGACCAAAATCACCGCACCGATAGGCAGTGGGCCAGTGCCGTCAGAGCCTTCGCAGAGGAAGGGGGAGTATGGAAACACTGGCATGATCGGTTAACCTCCCTACTTTTCCTCTTCATCTCTCTCTCTGGTATGATGAGCACCGTCGGAGTCAGCTGTGGAAATTACAGTGGCGCAGCTCGGCTTGCCATTGAACACTCGGTACTGCTGTCTTTCGGAGCTACTGTGCTTGGGCACTCACACAGGAATGTGTGCATCGCCACAAAAAAAAATAATTATTGAATCAAACCGTTTTCATTGTTGACCGTATTAATTTTATTCCTCCTTTATTGCCTCATTTATATTATATGTACTTTTTTATCGAATGACTGTTTACTAACTTGTTTTGAACTTCCCTCGCTTTAATGTATTCATTAAAATTATAGATTTTTAAATGTATTACCTTGGCACTATGGACTCTTGGCCTATCCCCGCACGTGGGTATGCGCCAAACCCATCAAGGTCATCATCACCATCATCAAATAAATCTGGGACCAAAATCACCGCACCGACCGGCAGTGGGCCAGTATCGTCAGCGCCTTCGCAAAGGGAAGGACAGTGCGGGAACGCTGGCACGATGAGCACAATCGGAGCCAGCTATGGAAGACGACGACGAACGCGCGAGCAGCGGCACGAGCCATTGCTGATTATAGTTTTTGCTCACACACATGAAAATTTCACGGAACCCTAGCCATAAACAGCTTCCCTGTAAGAGTTCAGCAGCATATTACACTTCTGTAACACGTTAAGGCGAAAGCCTGCTCACTTGGTAATGCAATAGGTTATACGATCGGAGGGTCAGACTTCTTGCAAGACATACAACAAGCCACAGCGTGAAGTACACGTGTGGCGCTTTAGTTCGACCTCCTCAACGACACATGCGAGTACTTAATGCACTACCTAAAGATGCAGCATGCTTGTCGCCAGTAAGCGTTACAATTGTGCAACACAAACCGGACACAATTACGTTGCATCCTCTTAGCAGAGGAGAGCAGCGCTCGCTGTCGAACGCCTTGCTCCCGCCACTTCGCACGTCGCGCCTCGTTTGTCGCTTGGCGAGCATCCTCGGCCGTAACGTACTCGCGAGGCCTACCGCGCAGTCAGTTGTGCCCCGGGCCAGCGTCCTCCATCGCCGTCTCTCTCGCTTCGCAGTCGACTGTCGCCACAACCGCCGCTGCGTGACGTCAGCAACGGAACACCTGTTTTTATGTCTGCGCGCGCCACTCGTTCCGCCCTCCATCGCCGCTCTCTCGGAGAAGGTCACGTGGTCTTTTTTTTGTACTGCTCGACTAGACGCCGTGTTTTTTTTTTCTCAAGGCCATCGCGCAACCAGCCACTCTGGAATGCTTTTGTGGGATAAGCCCTGGGCCGATTTTAATGAAATTTCTGGCATTTGACTGAAAAATTGAATTCTAGTGACTGTTAGAAGTGGAATTTCGATTTATGGCCTTATTTTTTTACAAGAATTTTTACATAGTTGTGTGTTTAAAAAAATGGAAGCCCTAAGTTTACAAATTTGTCCCTCTGCGTCAAAAACAGATATCGCCGTTCTGTAAATAGCATCCACCAGAACATCCAAAGCGGGCAAATTTGATATAATAATTTATGTCTGTTTACAAAGGTTTTGCGAAAGTACTACTCACATATTATTGGTGTACTTGAGAAACATGTATAATACATACATTTTTTTCGCTTTAGATGTGCTATTGGATGCAATTTACAGAATTGCGATATCGTTTTGCATTGCTGAGTTACGGAGTCTTGAACTTGATAGTTCCGTTTCCTGACAATTTGCGATTTTTCGTAATTAAAAAAAAATGAACGGCCTAAATAAGAAATCCGCTTCCATCAGTCAATAGATTTTAACTTTCTTTTAAAGGTAACGAATCCCGTCAAATTTGTTGCAGTGGTTGTTGAGAAGAACTATTTCTCCTTTCCTATGTATTTAGATGGGAGCCCCGAGCTAAATCTTTTGTAGTCTGGGAACAAGATAAGCATCAAAGGGTGCAAACTCTTCTTACAGCGTACAATAAGTTGCTTTAAGTGGATTTAAATAAGACTCAAAGCAAGCAGTTACTCTTGAAGAAAGAAAGAAATGTTTCCAGTACTCGCTTTGTTCTCGGAGTTTATACAAGACGATTGCAGCACTGGAAAAGCGCGCGCAAACGTTGACAAATTTTCCTTCGTCCGTGTCCTATCCGTGCAGTTTCTCGAAAATTTTCTAGACGGAGCTCTGGCGTTAGTGTCTACGGGAGCTGCCAGTGTGGCTGTTCAGCCATCATGGGAATTATTGAGGGCATGCATTGATTTGCCTAAACCCCGTCCTTCCGACTTTGAGACTTCGCATGTTGATTGTTGACAGTTTATATCACGCTATAAGTTCAAGAATTTGCAATGATTATGCAAGCACGCAGAGACCTAATGCCTTCAGGCGTTTCGAAAAATAATTTTCGGAGATTTAGACACATAAGCCCAATAAACGATGCCACAATTATGAAGACTTACGACACGATTCGGCCTATTAAGGTGTATTACCTAAGAGGCGGGCATTAATTGCATAACAAATTGCAATGTCCATGTAGCTAAATAAAATATTTACTAAAGCTAAGAAGTAGTGGAACCATGCCTGCTTAGCCCAAAGATAAGACTGGTGCTACTCTTGAAAGATGCGTTCCAAAATTCTAATAAAAAACGCATTGACGTTACAGTTAATTTCATTTCAAACTGCTTGACTTACGCATGAACATCGGCTTGATAAACAACAGATAAATTAGCTGCGGCTAGGGCCGCACTTGTTTGCTTCCCACTGACGTCGGCGTACAATCGCTATCGCGCTCACATACGACTGTTTCCAGTATGACTGCATGAACATGATAGCGACTACAGATAAAAGAATTGATAAAAAAATGTTCCAATGCGTTATTTCGCGTTGCCATTGTAGGATTGGGCATTCCGACCAGTAAGCTTTCAGTTGCACAGCTGAAAATGCACTATAAAAACTGGCTGTCGGTTCCTTTAATGGGCCGGATATTAAGGAAGTGGTGCTAGTTTTAGGATTTCTGATAAGCAAACATGATTTCACTGCTGCTCAACTTTAATTTTGTAATTGGATCATGTGCGTCAAGATTAACGATTAAAAAACAGGAAGGTAACACATTCTTAAACTTATCCACCTGTACATAGCAATTATTCGCGCAGGCAACGCTGCCCTAAAAGTAATCCACTTGAACAGACCTAAATCCGCTGTGTTTCAATGGCAATTCCAAAGTTTCGATCTACGATATACACTAAACTGAATATCTAACGACGTCGACGCGTACATGGAAGCACCAGGTACCAACGCACACGCTTTTCCTCACGTCCTAAGTAGCAGCTCATTAATAGAAGCACGTTCCGCACGGAGATTGACGCAAAAAGCAAATGCACAAGTAAAAATAATAAATAAATGAGGAAAGAAATTGAGCTGCACAGAAGGCAACATCTTTCGTACGTTGAAATCTTGATCAAGAACTGCGCTTGTCCCACGCCTCAGGGCAGCTCTTGAAACGCTCAGGCGCAACATTACAAAAATAAAAGAGCACGAAATTGTACTCATATCGCACGTTATTTGCAATTCATATAACTCTGATGCAAAACACTATCGGCACACAAACGAACGTCGCCTCTTGAAGGAACTCGGCAACCACTGTTCCATATTTGGCAAGATATCACGCCTGCTCAAAGAAGGGGCACTTGTCGGCGCGGTTCATGGGCGCATCGGGTTTGCAGGAGAACGCGTGGCTAAACGCAGCCATATTGCTGAGCACCTTGGGACACAGTTCACCGCGGCCGCACAGGCTGCGGCACAGAGTCACGAAGAAGAGCATGTCCGGCGTCAACGAGATGTCCTTGCTCACGGCGTAGCGTCTTGGCTCGGCCGCTCGGTGTTGTCGAAAGGCCCGGTACGCGACCTGGGCGGCGGCCACGTGCATGAGCACGTCGGGTCTGCCGCCGGCGCACGAGATCTTCTCCTGCAGCTCTTCGCGCGTGGCTCTCGACATCCAGCTCCTCACGGTTCTGTTGGAGTCCAGGAACGAGCCCTTCTGCGATATTGATGTGTTGTGGAGCGTGTAAGCAAGCGTGGCCTCCGAGATGGAACAGCGCTCGTAATCTCGGGGGTTGTAAGAGTGTGCACAGAAGGGGTGCGCTCAGGACATTGCCAAGGTCTGATTGGCACACGGCGTTGCTACGGCCTCTCTGACTGGCTCAAAATACCATCGTTGCAGAATTCGATGTTGAAGCGGAATCTATACAATAGCACCCTCTGAGAGCGCATGAGGAAAGATGGCGTCCAAGTTACACCCTCCCCGTGGCGGCACCCTCAGAGCATAACGAAATGAATCGCGAAGGCATTAGCTTTCATACATACTGGGTCTCTTCTATTATCCGTCCCTGACAGTCCCTTACTGCCCATACAAGGCGGTGCTTTCAACCAATGAGCGTTGCGCATGGAGCGTCGCGCTCGGACAGTCCTGGACGGCATACGAGGCGGCCGATCGAAATGGCCCGCTGAAATGGCGGAACCGGATTGAAGGAGCCGGAAATACGTTATGGCCCCCCACGAGCGTGCACACGGTGCGCACACACGACCTTCACGATTACGCGCACCCGCGGCGGGGTCTCGGGCAAGCGCGGCGGAGGAGGACACCCACCAGCGCGTCGAAGCCCCTGACCAGCTGCCTGGCGACGGCCGTGCCAAAGCCCGCGTAGTTGACCGAAGCGGGCGCGTCCGTGTAGAGCATGGGCGGCGCCGCCACGGCCAGGTGCAGATACACCGAGTTCCACCAGTAGTCGTACTGCACCGGGAACGAGTACTCGCCGTGACGGTGAAGCAGCGAGTCGTTGAGGGGCCAGCCGGGGAACGCGCGACGGTGCAGGTCGGCAGCCTGCGCAGTCATCGCCGCTGGTACAAAGGCTGTGCACGCATAAGGTTTGTTCGATTCAGAGAAAAGGTGCATGGCACCACAAGCGAAAAGGTGCAGGTGGTGCCAGTTATGGTGTGCCGGGCAGCGCCCACTCGCTGCAAGGTTCAAGGGTGCACTGCATACACCGCGGCGGCACCTTGCCTTGCACACCGTTCAATCGTGCACGGGGGTGCAGGGTGCACCGCTGCACCTCGGGGAATCGAAGGCCTAGGTGCAGCGCACCGTGAATAGGTGCAGAAGGTGCAGAGAAACTTGGCTGAATCGAATAGACCTATACTGTACTGAGCGTGTGCTGTTTTTTCCTTGGCAGTAACTTAGACAAGAACGGCATGCTCGTCGCGAAGAGGAGGTGGCGCTGTGCCGAAGCTACCGCATGGGTGACTTCCCAGACGAAATTCATATCTCTCACGCGACCTTGATGGCTCCCATGCAAGCTTTGGCCCAGGTAATAATGAGTACATTGATTCCAGCGTGTTCAACCAACCAAGGCATGCGAGAGACATGTACAGCCTTCTGCATTTTTAACTATATCGCGCGAGAACGCTAATATTGTCGTCCGTCGTCCTGAAGGGAAAACCGTATTTTGTTGGGCGTCCAGGCGAAAAAGCTGATGCGAGTAGCTTGAAAGTGCCTGAAGGCCCCTCACGGCAATGCAAAAGTCAGCGCGCAGGAAGAGAAAGTGAATATTTAATGCACATTCTGTAAAATGATTCGAGCGTATCAGAATGAAGTTGCGTTAACAAAACAGCGCCAGTTACAAGTAAAGACGAGAAAAGAAAATTAGACATGGTACCACTTCATACGCCGCCGAAACAAATAATAGACGCATTAAGTACATCAAAGACAGAATACCACGAAATTGTACGCTATGTATAGCATAAGCGAGAAATCATACACAAATTCTCGCATGCGGGCTCAGGTGAAAGAACGGAGCAAAACAAGACATAGTATAATATTTACTGACAGAAACGCTGTGACATCCCTCTCCGCATAAATGCGGCAATATCACTGTCTTCCTTTTCATATTTTATAAAGAGCGAAGGAACACTATATGTTCATTATTGCAACAAATAGTATGCACGACGATGTGGTACTAGTGGCCAATCCTGGCTGGGGGTACGCATTTCGCTCAGCTGTCGCTGTAGCCCTCGCAGCAACTTCAAGAACAATGAGAATTTATTGTAGGAAAAGGAAGACTACAAAACAATAAACCAATTTCATAAGTGCCAGTAAACTTGATAATGTTAAACTTGGCGAAAAGCGGTGCAGTAGTGTGGAAGCACGAAACATTAGCTATAATTCGGAGAATTCGGAGTGCACGTTTTTTGAAGAACGGTTTCAGTATTGCGTTTCGACTGTTTTAAAGGCGCACGGCTATGGCCATGCCAAGCGCATGGCCTCGATGTGACTAGAGCGTTCCGCATGGTGAACGGATGGCCGACGCCATGTACAGGGTGTCCCAGCTAATTTTAGCCATAGTTTAAATATATGCGAACGCCACGTAGCTGGACAGAAGCAAGGTAATATTGTTTGCCATCGCTTGGAGATACCAAGACAGTTTTTTTCATTCCACCTAAATTAGACAATTAGTCTTCATTAATTAATCAACTTCTCAGATATTATAATTAGATGAAAAGTGTCAATTAGAAAATTGTAGAGTGACATGAGAAATTCCTGACACAGCTTTCTGTTGCCCAGTACGTTCCTAATAGTTTTTCCGAGCGTGAGAGAAGCCCGAAAATGCACGCAAAATTGCCCTCTGACTGGCCGCTGGAGGCACTCTGCGTGTATGTAATGGCAAAAGTAAGTCGCGTTCACAAACGTGTACTCCGTGACTGAAGGGGATATTACGAGATTTGTAGTTTGTTTCTCCGATGTCCTCGATAAGCTAAGCAAGGCATCTTGTTTATATCTGCGGAAAATTAAGGGAATGGTATGGGTAATGTGTAGGCAATATTCCAAATGGGTGGGTTAAATGCGCATTTTTCAGTAGAATACGTATGCAAGTGGTCCAAAGCCCGCTGTCCTGGCAGAACTATAAAAGCCGCCAAGACCAAATTTAGTGAAAATTGGTGGTACACTATGGAAACTCTCTGTGAGAAGTTAAATACGCTTAGATAAAACACAGTCTTTGCAAAAAAATTCTTACACATGGCCGTTATTAGCTAAGCTTCTCAGTGTCCCGACATAGCTGTTACAACAGGTTTATATTTGTGGAAAGAGGACGGGGGACACACTAACTGCAATGTGTGACAATATTTTTACCTTCCTGGTCCGGTTAGAAGCGTTGCAATTAATAAGCCGTCGTTTTTCTTTCCCTATTTTCAGGCGTCATAACACGTTCCGTCTTAGTTTCAGCGATGTCCTCGGCGAACTAAACAAGATATTTTGCTTATATTTGGCGAAAATAAAGGGCGCGTTATGGCAATATGTAGGTAAACTTCAAATATAGGAAACTAATGAATTTTTTTTTTGTAAATTACGCATGTAAGCTATCCAGAGCTTTACGAGTGTGTTTTGCGTACGAATAAGTTATCCCGTTGCCCTGGAAGAACTGTGAACTCAACAGTAATTAAATCTAGCGGAAATTGAGGGGGCGGGGAGGGCAGGGGGGGCGCGTTACAAAGCAATAAGGCATTGCATACTCCCCTCAGCAGATGTTGTGGTGGTTTTCAACAGCTTCGCTGGACATCTACTGTCGCAAGGCCGGGATAGCGAGTAAAGTTTTTTGCGTGAATATTGCAAGTAATTTATGTTGATTGTACGTCGTTGCGTATAACCTCGGCAATACTATTACATAAACTAGCGATACATTTATGTTGTAGTATTAAACAGCAAATACAATTCTTTGTTGAATTATTCAAATTCTTTGTAGCAAATGTGCATACTTATGTGCGCTGTACTGCTGCTACTGGGCGGGATCAGAGACCACTGTGGGACACTCATTGCCTTTTGTCCCTGTATTATCTTGAGATTTCATAGTTGCAAGAGATAAATGCAAATTCAGATCATTTCTTTTTCTGGCCCCCGTGGTTCACCATGTGTGATTGACAAATAGGTCCCTGCCTGTTAAATATAAATATAACTGACATGTTGGCGGGCTAGTTGGTATGAATCCATGATAGAATGTGTAAGCGTGACTGAACGAGGACGTAGAAAGAAACATATACACAAAGACAGCGTTGTCTCCGTTAACTCGCGCTTACATATCGTTACGTGTGGAAAGACACAGACGAAAGGGGCTATTTACAGGCTATTTACACTGGAGCCAGACAGCCAGGCCGACCCTCGCTCGCGCCAAGGGCACAGACCCACTTCATCATCGTTCTCGAGGCGGCTCGTCTCTTGAGCATCTCTCGATGATGTCGCAATAATATTCTATCATTGTTAATTTACTTAGTAAGTGAATGTTGATAAGTTTATGCTGCCGATAAATCTACTATCCTTACATCGTATAGCTATCTACTAATTTTCTATCGCAACCGGTGCTCCGCCTTTCGGGCGAAACTGCGATTTTTTTTGTATTGCAATAGCAATTGTACGAACACTCCAGGCGCATTTGCAGCATCATAGTCGCAGTCGGCGTTCATGCTGTCGTGATGTTTCGCATAAAGGAAGTGCGATAACACCGTGGCCGCGGGCCATATACGCTGTAGGTATGAGTGAAAGCGTGCGAGGGTAAACCGAGGATGGTGGCTAGATCTCGCGCGCGCAAGGGAGGAAGGCGGCACCGCGTTGAGGTGGGAGGCGTTCTATACTCCGGCTGCGGCTGCGTACGGCGCGGCTGAGCGCTTCCGCGCGGGCCCTATCTTGAAAGCGATCTCCGATGAGTACAGAGTCCAGGTGCGCAGAGATCTCATAGCTTCGCATGCGCTTTGTTCTTGCCGCTCAATTCGCGTCGAAGCGAGAGGCAGCACGACGGTCAATTCGCTCGCTGCTGCTGCCGCTCTTCCGCACTCCAGCTTTTAGACAGCGAGCGTCCGCGCTCGTCGACTGAGATGTCTTTACATTTTCCTGTGCGTGCGTGACACCATGCTTGTTAGTTTAGTTGATAAGAGAATGTTTACGAGTTTATACAACCGATAATGTTAATTCCCTTACTTCGTATAGCTGTCTACTAATTTGCTATCGCAGTCGATGTCTCGCCTTTGGCGCGAAACTTTGACTTTCTTTAATGCGAAGAATTCTTTGACTCATCCCATGCAGACACTTTGCGGTAGGCAGGTTCTCACTTCGCTTCGCGCCTCTTATGTAAAGAAGAAATTCAAGTGCCCCATGGACGGAATGGAGCCTCTGTCCCCAGCACAGCAGTCCGACGCTCGCTTTTCATACGTTTTCGTTGTCACTAGGACACACTCGCATGCATATACCCCTCGCTTGCCAATGCCAAGTAGGTATAGCTCCGCGAGACATTTGGCGCGTGCGTCGTGTGGCGGTTTCTGGCTGTCTTCCCTCGTGACAGCTAACGCTTTGAGATACTCTGTTAGACTGCATCCTCTTTGGGATCAGGCCACAAAGAAGTAATTTAACTATGCGCATTGGAACGCTGTCACAACAGAAATAGTTCCCCAGCACAGCAATATAGCGTTCCCAGCGTTCCTACATATGTCACTTTGCGAATATGTCCTTGAACTCCTTTTGGAACAGGTCGAACCCCTTCTGCGGTTCTCGCTTGATTTCAGCAATCGTGTCAAAACGGCGGCCGTTGAGATGGGCTTTCTTTTTTTGTTGTTGTAGGGAAGGGGGCGAAGAAATAAGCGGAAGCAAAACCTGTCAAATGACCCGTCTTTCACGTCGAGGATCGTCACTAGAAAGGAAACTGAAGTTTACGGTTACGAATAAAAAATTATGGGGTTTTACGTGCCAAAACCACTTTCTGATTATGAAGCACGCCGTAGTGTGGGACGCCGGAAATTTTGACCACCTGGGGTTTTTTAACGTGCACCTAAATCTAAGTACACGGGTGTTTTCGCATTTCGCCCCCCTCGAAATGCGGCCGCCGGGGCTGGGATTCGATCCCGTGACCTCGTGCTCAGCAGCCCAACACCATAGCCACAGGGCAACCACGGCGGGTTCGGTTACGAATAGCGCACGTTGTTTGGCGAGTCGGTAGTTCATCGTTATAAGCAAGGTGAGCGCCCACCCTTGTGCTCTTCTCGTCCACGTTTGTATTGCCTAGCACCTTGCTTTAAGGGTTACCATCCTGGGAACACGCAATAGTCGTCGCAGCGGAAAAGCCCAACGTCTCTACGACCAAAACAAAGGCCGGACAAGTGTACAGCTCGATGAAGCACATGCTTACCGCCTTTTTTGACTGTTGTGATATTGTGCATCAGCAATTTATGCCCAATGGCTAGATGCTGCTGTAGTTGCTGCACGGCGATAAGGCACCCTGCAAGTGAGCACTCCGCATACGCGAGCATCTCGCCCGAAGGAACAATGTTTCTCCTCAACGCTCACCTTAATCGCCAGATTTAGCTCCCGCTAATTTCACTCTCTTCCCAAAATTTAAGAACGTGTGCTTATGAAAATACAGTTAATGTTTCAGTTTTGACCCAATTGCTGAAATGAAGCACGAATGGCGGAAGGTCTTCGAACACTTCTGGAAAGGAGACTGCTAGGACATGTTCGAAAGGATGGAAAAAAGTGCTCCGAGCGCCGTATTGCTGTGCAAAGGGACTACTTCGAAGGTGGCAGTGTGTGAGAGCACACAGATAAATGCTTGTTTCCAAAACAGAGTCAGTCTCGAAACTTTTTAATACCACCTGTTATGTGATCAAAACATTAATACAAGATGCGTGGATCATGTTGAGCGTCTACAAACAGGGGCCATACATTGTAAGACTATTACATTTCGATTTTATTCCAACCTCCTGACGTCAGATGCACTTAATCGCCGACGCAAGCACCGGGTTGTGACCCGCAGCTTGTTTGAAAAGCCCAGTCAAGCGCTCTCCTCGTTTATGGGAGGTCGCTTTTGTTTGCTTTCAAAGCGGACAGCATTGCCTACATTCACGGGTGTTTCTTATCTAACTGGCCGAAAAGAGGGAGGAGCACGTAAAATGGCAAAGGGTGGTAGTGGGGCCGAGCTAGCACAGTTAAAGGGACACTAAAGAGAAAAATGATTTCTTCTGCATCAGTAAATTACCTTTCTATGAAACCAAAACCACCACTCTTACCACGATAAGACGCTTGGTAAACCAGAAAAAGAGCAAGAACGAAAGACGAGTGGTGACGCCTCCTTGAAGTTTCGCACCTGGTCGCCTTGACGCCATGGATTTTGGTGGCATCTTCTAGGGCCTACTTAATTATATAGCGGTACAGATTTACTACATTGTGTTCTAAAGAAACCAACTATTAAACATGGCAAGTTTCGAGAACCTTTACTCAGCCAACGCGGCCTAAACGCGAAAACACACTGACGTGCTGGCGTCGGGGTTTCGGCGCGAAATTCAAGTACTCATACTTCGACCTTCATTTTCTCACCTAATAATCAAACTATTATTTTGAAATGAATGTCTGCAGGGTTCTCAAACAATGCTTTATTAGTCTCAACTGATCTATTATTTCTCTTTAGTGTCCCTTTAATGTAGTAACCGGGTGAGGGCAGTGGCGCCGGAATCTGCGATTGCTCTGCTTGCCCTTCCTGAGTTTGCGGTGGCTGGTCGAAAAGCACGGAGGCGTGCAACTGGGAGTCAAATATGCCACTAAAGCGGATCCTCAGCGAAGAACAGTTGCAAAGCGATGTCGTATACGTGCTGAAAGGGCTCGACAGTGCTATACTGCCGCGGAATTTTTTTTTCTTATCTGGGAAAAAATTCGTTCTCACCGGCAGCTCCGAGAGGCTAGTGCCAGAGTAATCTGAGACCAGTCATCGTCTTTTCCGTTCGGAACGGAGCAGTCCCCGGCAAAAAAAAAAAAAAAGAATTGTTTTGTTCGGCATATGAATGAATGTTTAGTGCCTACGCGTCACCGTAACGTGGTTAAGTTTTCTTTTTTTGCGGTTTTGTGACGTCACGCGACAGATGGGGGAAACGAGCGCAGCCTGAGAAATTTGACCAATAGTGGAGGACTAAGGACGAAAAACGCATATAATCGGAATGAATTAATTGTTATTATTTTGTTCGCCCTAATCATGCGTTATCGTGTGTACATGTCACAGCAGACGGGATTTTTTTTTCGCAGTTTTCGGTGACGCGTGTCAGACAGCTGAAGCGGGCATGGTCCGGAAATTTTCGGCCAATCGTCAAGGGCTAATGGCAGAAATGAAATAGAAGCAGATTGGAATAATTTTATGTTAGCGCACTCTAGTATACACCATGTAGGAATACACCTTACAGTAAATAAATATTTTGAACATAGCGATTAATGAAATTTGGAAACACGTGGAATTATTAGTTTGTACAAAATTTTACTGCAACAATGGTACGCAGGTCACACAACGCTCAAGATCCATCACGTCGGCCTGAAACTAACGACAGTGTTCTAGTTCCCAAGCGAACGGAAGGGTTTTTGTGAAACGTTTACATTACAAGTCGACGTTACCACATGTCTAGCCAATGTAGGCATCTTACTTGGCGAATTTTCTGACAATGCTGACTTTGGAAACTTCACTTACTGGAAGGCGCCACCAGTGCTATATGGTGTGTCAAGAACAAGGGGACGTCGCAGTGTGTAATGAACGGCTGTAGAAACCGAGAATACGTATATCTGATCTTCCGAAGGTGTGTTGTCATCGATTGAGTCCAGATTTGGATAACGCAACACGACTTCCCCATCTCGTAACAATAAAGTAATGTCATCAGCATACGCTAATACTTTTATGCATCCTGGGGCGCTATATAACGTAAAACTATTCCAATTCTGCAACCAGCCCTCCGCGATTGGTCAAAAACCTTTTTGGGCCACCCCCACTTAACCTGTCTGTCACGCGACGTCACGAAAGCCGCGATAGCTCCCTATCTGCTATGACGTCTACACACTGATTATGCATGATTTGACCGAACAAAATAAAAATAGTTATTTCTGATTCGACGCCTATTCGCGATTAGCCCTCGGCTATTGGTCAAAATTTTTCGGGCTGCACCCACTTCACCTGCCTGTCACGCTACGTCACAAAACCGCGAAGACTCCCCACGTCAAAGTGACGTGTACGCGTTAAAGATGAATTAATATGCCTAACAAAACTGAATATTATTCTGAATAGCCGCAGGCTGCTCCGTTCCGAAAGGTATAAAAGATGGCTGCCACCGATCGCTCAGGCACTGGCTACTCGCATTTGCCGGAGAGCATGGGTTTATTTGTGTGTAATAAAACTTTTTGCGTGGGCGTGTAACGTTATCGAGCCCTTCCGGCACGTTTACGACCTTGTTCTGGCAACTCTTCTTTACTGAGGATCCGTTTTAGCGTCATTCTTAAGCTTCCGTTGCATGCCGCCGCGATTGTCGACGAGCCAACGCAAGCGATGTAAGCTAACGCGGACCAATTGCAGACGCCGGCACCACCCTCTTCATCCGGTTATCGATTGTTAGTGCAGTTGCTCGGTCCCATCGAATTCCTCTCCACTTGAGCGTGCTCCTCGCCTCTTGTGAGCCAATAAGATTAGACGAGCCGCTCAGTGTAGGCAATGTTATTCGTTTTTCAAGCAAACAAAACTGATCTCCTAAGAACGAGGAGAGCGTTTGATTGGTCTGTTGAGACAACCCTGCGGGTGACCGCCCGATGATTGCGTCGGCGGTACGCAAGTTTGACATCAGGAGATTGGAATAAAGGCACATTGGAATAGTTTTACGTTATAGGGCCCCTGTTACCTGCATAGAAAGTTCTCTTATAGACGGGCTCTTACTAAAACGCTTTAACAACGAGCCAATCGCAAGCACGAATACAGGTTACAAAGGAAAGCTCTGCCGCATTCCCCTTGTCACATCAACGCTAGGTGCCAAAAGGATATTAATAGCTCAGCCATTGTTCCCAAGTACAATATGCACAGCATGCTTACAAACACTTTCGGGAAGTTACACCTTTGTAGCACCTCAAATATATACTGGTGTTCTAAGCGGTAGAACGCTTCAGCATGGTCCGAGGTTACCAACGCTCCTAAAGCTTCACGCGCTCTTGTGTATTTTATGGTATCACGTGTTAAGTTGGGAGATGAAAATACACCCCAACCAGGCACGGAATATGTTTGATGTACATTGATCATTTTCGGCAATGATACTTTCATGCGATTTACAAGAAAGTTTGACAATATCTTATTGTCAAAGTTGAGCAGCGTTATAGGCCTCCAGGATAATGGTTCTTCAAGATTAGAGTCCGGCTTTGGCAAGAGCATCACGCGGCCCCGAGTAAACAATTTAGGAATACATTCACGTGCAAAAATTCCGTTAAGAAGAGATACCAAGGCAGCGTTTAATTCTGGCCAGCAGGTCCGATAAAATTCGATTGCTAAGCCGTCTGTGCCGGTTGCTGATTCGCTCTTCATAGCTCTGATAACATCAAAAACTTCTTGCAGGTTTGTTGGAGGCATTAAATTCTTGCCTTCTTTCCTTTCCATTTGGGCTAGGTTATCACAAAATCCCGAAATTTTTTCACGCAGGACTTATTTATTGAAATGTTTTCCAATGAGAATGCGTCTGAGAACCAGTTTCAAAATATTCTTTCGATATCTCGCCTCGTACCACTCTCTGTGCCGTCTTCTATTATAACCTTTTCCATAAAAGAGCTGCCATTTTGCCTCCCGCTGGACATAGGAGCCAGCCGCAGTACCTCAGGATCAGAAATTCGTTTATTCGTCATCCACGCCTTTGCAGAAGTACGAGAGTACCAGCTCATAAGCCTATGGTATCGTTCACGCTGGGGATCGAGGTGCTCGCACATTTACTGTATTTTGGAGCTACCATCTCGTACTATTCTTATCCTTCTAAGGCACTCGCAAGGCTGCTGAGTCTGTTTTTTTACAGCGGGATTTTTTGTGTCCGCGTGCGCGCAATTTTGCCCACGCAAAAACAAACGGCAGCTGGAAGGCTTTGTGTTTGAGCTTCCGCGAAGCAGAATTATGTTTTTCATATATTCGAATTACAATACGACGCTACCATGTCTGCAGCTTGTGCGCAAGCTGTATTGTACAAATTTTCTGACACATTTTACTTTGAGCAATTCAGTTAGATCAATAACGCACTTGCGCTAGGTGGAAGGCCTACAAGGATGAGGATTTATGCTTTTTCTAATGGCTCCGCCACCAATTCGAACACCAATTCGAAGCTATCATCTCCGCGGCTTGTGTGCAAGTCGTACTTGGCGCATTGGAGAGCGCAGGCGTTCCTGCGTTTAGCGTCGGCGTCGACCCTCGGCGATCGAGCGCATCCAAGGATGAAAGAGCGAACGCGGAGCGCAGTGGCGGATGAAAGACGGCGAAATACAGCGCCACACTGTGACTCCATTGTCAACCTTCCTGCCACCAGACACCTGGTTCAGAGAAGTCCACGTCGAAGTGATTGGCCCTTTCCCACCTTCCCAAGATTGTTGCTACATTCTTACCTGTGTCGATCGCTTTACTCGCTGGCCAAAAGCCGTTCCTCCGCGAGATATGTCTGCTGAGACCGTCGCAAAGGTAATCCTTGCAGACATGGATTGCACGCGTCGGAACACCATACACCATCACAACAGACTGCGGACGCCAGTTTGGGTCTTCCGTCTTCAAGGAACTTCTCGCTCTCCGTGGCACACATTGTATTCGCACCACTGCGTACCACCCAGCAGCTAACGGCCTGAATGAGCGAATGCATAGGCAGCTCAAATCTTCTACAACTGCCTACGGAGAAACATGACGATGAACCGAAGTCCTGCCACTTATTCTTATTGCCTTAACGCTGAAAAGTGACTTGAAATGTACAAGCGCTGAGTTGCTCTATGGCACAACCCTTCGCCACCCTGGCCAATGTAGAGAAGCGAGCAAAAACTAGCACTTGCCCGATCCTCTCCTGTACGTGTCACGCTTGCGAACTATGATGGACAGCTCCACCCCACGCCGACTCGAGCGAAGAACACTGTTGTCTACGTGTCCGAATACCCGCCGTGGTTGCTCAGTGGCTATGGTGTTCGGCTGCTGAGCACGAGGTCGCGGGATTAAATCACGGCCACGGCGGCCGCATTTCGATGGAGGCGAAATGCGAAAACACCCGTGTACTTAGATTTAAGTGCACGTTAAAGAACCCCGGGTGGTCGTAATTTCCGGAGTCCTCCACTACGGCGTGCCTCATAATCAGAAAGTGGTTTTGGCAAGTAGAACCCCATAATTTTTTTTTTACGTGTCCGAATACTTGGGTAACAGCACCCACGCTTTCATGTGCCGCGATGCTTTGAGGAACCCCTTCAGCCACCACACGACGGCCCATTCAAAGTATTTCGTCGCAACTCGAAAACTTCCAGAATTGAAACTCTTGGACGATCCGAAGTCATCTCCGTGGGCCGACTGAAACCAGCGCAAGTAGAGCAACAACTCAACCACAGCGACACCGAGTCATGCCCAAGACACACACACATGTGCGCTACGAATACAGGAAGAAATGTGCGTTTACCTCAGCGGCTTGGGACATGACTCACTGTTCACCTATACTTGTGCTGTCGACGTCCTTGCCATAATATACTTGTCTCTTCATATTTAGGAGGAAGTGGTGTGGTGTGGGAGCACACAGTTTCGGTTCAGCGAGCTTCGGTTTCGCCTCCGGCGTCTGGCAACCACTAGGGGCCCCTGTACGCCGCCTGAGGGCGCCGATAAAAAAATATGCTGATCCTACGCACTGTGGGAATCGATGCAAGCGAAGCTTTGTTTGCTGTTTGCTTTGAATGGCGATAACTCGTGGTGACATTGGCGGCGAATGTGTAATTTCTTCAGCGTTTAGTCCAATACGAGAGTGGTGAGTTGGTCCTAAACGTTACTTTGCATTCACCACTGCTGCTAGTCTGCGTAGTCCGCAGAACCTACAGGGAGATATGTTTGCTTGAGGGATTGTTGTGCGTTATTGTTCATAATTTCTGAGAGGGTTGAGCATTATCATGGCCTCACACGGTACATCGCATCGGGAAAGAAATGTTAAACTTTAATTTAATTGTGGGCTGTACTTAATTCGATTATTTATTATAATTGTGTGTATACACTGCATACATACATTCCCGGTCTGCAACAAGTTTCGATGAGTAGCGAAGACACTCCTGTTTCGCGCGACGCTTCTTTCGGGCCTGCGTGCCCTCGGCGCTGAGCGCACACTTTGGAGTCATTTTGCTCTCGGGTGTTTACGCGCTCCGTCTGCATACGTGGCCAGCACGCTGTTGAGACGCCAGCTCCAAGCGCTCTCTTCAGGCTATGGACGATTGTAATGTATACACTATCGCAGCCCAGCACGCGACCTCCACAGTCCAACACCTGCCCTGCATTTGTGTCGCATAGGAAAGCTCTAGATTCTGTAAAGCTCGTATCATTTGCTGAATCACTGCGCGACGTCTTTGACTCTGACTGTTCTAACAATCACGAAACACAAAAAGTTGCAGTTACGCCAAAGGCGAAGCATCGATTGCGATAGAAAATTAGTAGACAGCTATACGAAGTGTGTAGGATAATCATAGGAAAGTCCCTAGATTTTCTGCTCTTAAAGCAAAAAAATATCCGAGAACTATAAGGAAAGCAAGCACAACACGTGCCAAACGCACAAACTTTGAGGGACACGATCAAAACCCGGGAAGCGTTCACGTCTCGACACGCGAGCTGGGCATGGTAATGGCTGTTTTGGCGGCGAGAGTTCCCTCAAAGAATTTGTCCACCCTGTTTAGAGCGGCGGGCGCACGTGGAGGACATTGAGGCACCCTATAGCAAGACCAGGAGGCGAGTGCCGTCTGGTGGTGTTGCAAGAAACCCAGCGGCACCCGCGACACGACCATCACAGCAGCAGCAGCGCCCGGAAAGTCGGGAGAAGAGGCAAAGAAAGTTTCGCTTTAGTAAACGTTTGATCATGTTACGCGCAAACGCGGAGAGCAGACCAGAGGATTCTGATGGGAACAGACGCGCTCGTGAGGCTTCTGCCACGCAGTCATGTATATCTAACAAAAGAAATAGTTAAACAGTTCAATGGGACCATATGATTATCCTACACACTTCGTATAGCTGCCTACTGATTTTCTATCGCAATTGATGCTTCGCCTTTCGGGCGTCAGTGCAACTTTTTGTGTTTCATGATTGTTAGAACAGTCAGTGCCAAAGACGTCGCGCAGTGATTCAGCAAATGATACGAGCTGTACAGAGGTCGTAAAAGAACTCCTACTTCTATAGATACAGTGTCAACATCTAAAAAAATTCCTCGTTTTACGAGCGAGGAAATGCTGGTAAAAGAGAATAGTTGGCAAAATACCTTTTCTTTTCAAACACTGGAAATGCTGCTCGTTTAACGCATATTCGATGCAGATATCAATACAATGCCGCTGCATATTTAAAGATCGACAACTTGTCATGTAACCACAGGCAAAAGAAGAAACAGCTAATTTATTTCAGCGTCTTTTCAATACAGCTCTTAAATACACAAAATAGGGCTTACAGCCCAAAGAACTTTCTTGATTAATTATGCGAGCACGATGCAGGTTTTTCGTTCTTATCGGCGACAACGCTTGCGTGGTTGACCAGGCGTAGGTGAATAAACTTTTCAGCAATAAAATGTGCTGACCGCCTGCCGTGGCCGTTGTTCAGGCTCTCTGGGCAACTTAGAACGGGGGAGTCTTCCACATAGGCTGTCACAATGGGGATGAACACTTCCTCAATGCTTGTCCGGGAGAGATGATGCACGTTTTTTTTTTAAAACGCTAACAATTTGGTATAGGAGTACCAGAAATTCAGGGTATGGGTAATGAAGACCATTTCTGTGTTGATGTTTTATCAACAATACATATAATTATCTTTACTGGTACTCGAGAACAACATATATACAACATCCATACTCACTGATGAGCTTTACTGAGTAACCACGAACGTATGTCACTTGCAAAGTGGCACACATCAGTGCACCAGTGTCGCTGAGCCGGATTCAAGGTGTGCGAGACATAATATTGCTATAGAAAGTGCCGTGGTTGAACGCGGTTAAACTAAGTTTTACTTGCAAGCAAGTAAGTTTTACTTGCAAGCAAGTAAAACTAAGTTTTACTTGCTTTGGGAAAGGACACAGACGCTGCTCGGCGCCGTCAGCAGCTACCGCATCTACAATTGCACCACAATATAACACGCAGACGTTGCTCGGCGCGGCAGCAGCGAGTGAATTGACCTTCGTGCTGCGTCTCGCTTCAACGCGAACTAAGCGTCGAAAGCACAGCGCACACGAAGCTACCAGCACTTTGTACACATCGCATATCGCTTTCAACATATGGGCGCCCACGCGGTGTATGCAGCAGCCGCCGGTAGTGGTAGGCTAAGTCCCAGTTTGACCTTGACTGAGCTTGAAGGTCAGATTTACGGAACCAGGCGTTTTCTGGGTTTGCACCTGCAGTAGTAGAGCTATCGATCTAAAGAAAGTTTTTTCCTAATCATGCTCCTTGTAGCAACATGTCTTGCTTGTAAAACGAGGAATTTTAATAGACGTTGGCAGTTTGGCTACAGAACGTAGAGTTTCCCTGCGACCTCTGTAAGCATCATATGATTTGCAGAAGCACTGCGCGATGTGTTTGACACTGGCTGTTCTAACCGCGATAAGAGACGAAAACCTCAACCAGCTCAGTCAGCGATAATTGACGCGCGTTCCTCTGAACGCGTCTCTCTGTGCGCGATGGTAACAAGCGGCAGGGTTGCTGGGGTATGAGTTATCGTATTGGATGGAGCCTATATAAAGGGAGCCTATAGAGTAACTCTAGCACGGGTCGGTGGACAGCGTCGCCGGAGAGTGGCGGTGCAGGCGGAAAACATTCCATTTTCGAAGACCTGGGGGTGAAGGGGCGGGGGGGGGGGGGATACGCGCGCGTAGTCCAGTCCGGCCGTGCGGTAGTCTACTCACAATCATAAGCAACTTACATGCAGCAAATTAGGTTCGCCTATTTTCCTTATGTCAAGCGCTCTGGCGAGATTAAGACAATTCTTTCCGTAGGGAATTGTCTTTAAGTCACTGGTTTCAGGACGTAGATAATATTTTAATTTGGAACAACGATATTTTTTTTTCGATTGATACAGAATTTATATTACAAAAAAGCAATGTCACTAAGCTGTTAGTGGACTACAGCTGGCTCGGCTCTCTTTCAGATATCAATGGCAAGTGCATGGCGTTTTTGCAGGTAGAGCTTGTTTGTAAGTTTTATGTTGTTGCCGACTATAGCTTTGTCAATGTTTTCATTGTAGCCCGCTTACCTGCATCCAGCCTTTCAATGGCGATGAAAATTGTGTCGGGAAGGCGTCCAGGTACTTTCGGATGGCGCTGGGAGCCAGCATCGGTTTGAATCCCTCGGCATCGAACAGCGACCAGAACGGCTCCAGATGCAGCCGCTGCAATATGGCCACCGCCTCGATTCGGGCGGCCGGATCTATCCAAGGCGCCGCGTCGGAGAGCAGCCGCTGGGTGGTGTAGCGCAAGTCTTCGAAGATGGTTTTGACGGTGCTCAGGAAGGGCGACTGGCGCAGTTCACCGACTCTCCCCATGAAAAGCGACATCTGGAAGCGGCTCTCGGTGAACGAGTAGCAGTTGCGGGGCCTGAAGCGAGCCACGGCTTCTTTGTTGCCAAACGTGGCCACAGCGGCGGCGTACGAGTTGGCGTACGAGTAGTCCTCGATGAAGCGCCACGCGACCTGCTCCAGGATGGCTGCGTTGCTGAATCTTGAGGGCAGAATGAGGAGGAGGAATGCGTCATAGAAAGAACTTGCGGCAGGGCTATAGCTACACGCTTCAAGTGCATCATGCATTGGTACCGCAAGCATTCCCGGATTTAAACGTCGTTGTACGCGTATTTTGTTACGTCTAAAAGTGCCTGCTCCGTGAATATCACCCAGAGGTTCATGGAGACTTCTACTTGCGCAGAGTATATAGTGCACAACCTGGATCGGCCCTCTTTTGGAGTCGGAGGCTCGCAGAGCCAGAGTTAGCTTAGAGGAAATACTCGGGAACACCGATGAAAATATGCGGGTAGCTAGAGTGCTCAGGTATCTTTATACCTCAGAGACACGAAACAAAGGAAGAGCTAAAGAAGGCTGGCAACGAAGTACAGGGTAATTGCGAAGACAAGTAGACAACCTAGAATATCTCTTTCTCTCTCTCTCTCTCACACACACACACACACACACACACACACACACACACACACACACACACACACACACACACACACACACACACACACACACACACACACACACACACACACACACACACACACGCACACGCACACACACACACACACACACACGCACACGCACACGCACACTAAACAAAGGTAAGAAGGAGAGGGTAAACTTATTGTAAAGGATGAGAACAAAATGTTCACAGTATTTTACAAAGGCGGCATAAAAAAGCAAAGAAATAACGTTTTTACGATAACACAAATGACAGTGTCTTGCTTTAGGGCGCCCGAATTGACCACATGAGCACAAGAAACACACAGGAGCAAAAGTTTGCAACGTGGTGAAACCTGGGAGTGCTGCAGAAAAAAAAAAAGAAAAGTTCACCGACGATTACGATACTCTTTAATGCAAAATTTGAGCGCAGCTGTATACGTGTTTTCCTTTCGCGATATATTGGCTGGCACAGGGATGTTTCCTTTCAGTGAAAGGGAGGAGTGAAAGGGAGAAGGGACCTAAGAGCGCCACGCGTGTACTTCACACTGCGGCTTATTATGTCTTGCAAGAAGCCTGGTCCTCGATTGTATGACTTCATTCGTTACCAAGTTTGCAGCAGGCTTTCGCCTTCAAGCGTTACAGAGAATGTAACATGCTGCCGAAATTTTTCTTTAATCAGTGGCACTTCCGGTGCTTTACACCTCAGGAACACTATGCGAACGCGCAGCATTGAAGAAATAAAGTGCACGCGAGATTAACCACCAACTTGCATTGTGAAAAAAAAAAGAACCCCCTTAAAAAGAAGTAGAGTGAAAAGTGCAAGAATGCAATAAGGTACTCCCGAAAAATAAAAAGTCGGCTTTTTTTAGAGCACTGATGTTCCTTTCCCTACATAAGTATGAGACACGCAGTACCTCTCGAAGAGGTTGTTGGTCACCCTGCTCACAATCTTGTCGACGAGCAGCAGCCTGTCGTCGGGTGAGAGGCGGTGCGGACGCAGGTGGTCATTCAAGTAGTCCAGCCAGCGGTGGCTGCTCACGTTCGGAGTAAGCTGGTCGAAGTGGGCCAACCGCAGCTTCATGACGACGTGGTTGGCGTTCGCGATGCCCTCGGTGACGGCGCGAACCCACTCCTCCTCGTTGGCCACCAGGTCCCGCAAGTGGGCCAGCGGCGTGTCTCCGGCCCCGTACAGTCTGTACATGGCGTGCACGAATTCGAGCCGCTTGCCGTACGCTTTGGAGTAGTTGAGCCATTTGGCGCGCTGGACGCTGACCTTGCTGTAGGTCATAAATAGGCTGTACCTGCACTCAAAGGTGGAGTCCACGCGTATAGGAACAATTGGGAAACCTGGAAACGCACTTTTACCATAAGTAAAATACAACCCAAGCGTAAAAAATTATGCGTAATACACATCCCTGATGCCTGTCGGCTGCGGATGCGAAGCGGCTTTTCAATAAGACTTTTATCGAGGAAGTTCACAGGGCCCGCTAAACGTTAGTGTCGCGAAAAATCCGATATCGGCGTCGGACGTCGCTTGGCGAAAAAAATCATTCCGACCCGTAACACGCCGGCCATCCGAGTGGCGCAGAGGTGTTGAACTAATTGAATTCCACAAAGTAACATGCGTCAGAAAAATCGTAAGGTAGAATCTAAACACCATCTACAGGCAGGACAGCGTCGGTCTGTAATTTGAATATACGAATATCAGTAATTTGAATATACGCAGAAACTCAAACACAAACTTATTTTCCAACATTTCTACTCTTCATAGGGGGTCATGGACTCCAATATTGGCGCAAGCAAATCTCGGAGGCCGTGGAGCGGCGCGTCCGTTTCCTTGCGACACCTCCAGATGGCGCTCGCCTCCGCCGAATCGCGTTTGGAGTTTGGATTTTGTGGCGAATGGACGTGCTTTTCGGGGCTCCGTGGCGGCGACGAAATTGTGTTTTTCTGCATGCTTTGAGCTTGCTTGTTTTTTATTTGCTGATTTTTTGCCTTTAAATAGTAATTGGGTGGTTTTCTTTTTCTTTCCTTTTTGTCTCCCGTATTTCGGGTGCGCGGGTGTGCTTCGTGTACATTTGTTTTGCAGGATGGTTAGAGTCCTTTCGTGCCACGTGCTCCAACACGTGCAGCCGGGTGGGACGTTGAGTGTTTGTAGTCTTTAAATGGTAGCTTGGAAGTGGCAAGACAAATAGCTATTAGTGGTTTTACTGTGCGTGTTTTGGTAGGAAAGCGAGAGCGTGGCCGCGTGGTTGAGCGCTTGCGAGAGCGTGTCATACCTTCGGTCTCCGCGGCATTGATTGTTTTGGAAACGGTGGTGAGAGTTGCTTTGCGACATTTTGAGGATTTGGATCCTGTGCGTATCGGTCTTTGCTAAAAGGCACGCGCTCTGCATTGATATAGTATTATAGTATTTGCGCCAGTAGTAGCATTATTGTAGTATTGTAGTACTTGCAAAACGCCGTTCAGTACATGGCGAGAAAGACGCTAAAGCAAGCAGTGCGTGGGGGGGTTCAAAAATGCTCAAAAAAGAGCTCAAAAAGGCGCTAAGCAGGGAGCGTGATGCAGGGAAGGTGGTTGAAAAGAGACTTGAAGCAGCCGAAGAAAAGCTGAACAGGGCCGCCATTGTGAACGAGAATGTGCGTGACAATGGAACGCAGACCCCCGACGAGACAGGCGAGGGGGGGTCAGCGAAATATGTGGAATGCATGCAGGGTGATGAAGGGCTAGCTGGAAAGAGCGGCACCTACCTTGAGGCCGCCACGCGGAAAAAGCAGGAGTCCAGGGGACAATGCCCCTTGTCGAGTCCGAATCACGCGGAAAAGGTAGGAGAGATTGAAAGGGTGATTATCGCTGGCGACTCAAACCTGGCTGGGTGCTCAAAAGCAATTGCGGAAAGGGTGAAAAGCTACAAAAGAGTGGCGGTAGGGACATTTCCAGGGCGGACGCTGGGTTCTGTCATGGAGCGAGCAAAAGAAAAGCTCGCGGAAAATGCCCACGTGCGCAACCTTGTCATAGTAGCAGGTGGGCTAAATGACTCTCCTAAACCGGAAAGGGCCAGGACTAGCGCAGCGTTTGGCGAAGGGGGTGGACGACTTGCGCGAGCCATCCCCTCAGGTGGAGATCGTGGTGTGTCCGGTGCCGGAGGTGCCTGTACGTGACAGTCTCGTAGAAATTGCCGTAGTGGCTGCTAATGAGGCAATATGGAAAATTAGCCGAGAGAAACGCTTCGAGGTTGTCGAAGTAAACAGGGCAGTGAGAAGTTGCGGTTGTTTTAAATGACCCGGGGTCCACTTCAATTACAGGCTGGCACGAGAAGTGGGCTGGCGACTTGGTGGTCGCGCTGTTGCTTTTTTACGGGACCCGCGGGCGCTCAGGAGGTCAGAGTAGATAATAATGAAGAAGGTACTTTAGGGGAACATCAGAAAAGCATCGCCGTCAATAACAGAAAAAGGAGGAAAGCAAGGAAAAGAGCTCGCCATGCAATAGGCTACATAAACATGCAGGGCGGCAGAAGAAAGGAAAAGTGGGCAGAGATTGAAGAGCAGTTACATAGAGAACAAATAGGGGTGTATGCGGTTACAGAAACGCACCTTAGAGACTCAGAAGAGCCGCCAGTTATTGAGAATGTTTGGGAAGGGTGCAACATAACTAAGTCGGAAAGAAAGGGAGGGGGAGTCGGAATGCTCATCCATCAGGGAGCCAAGTGGAAAAGAGTAAATTCACGATGTCAAGAGCATCTTTGGTTATCAGGTACAATGAGTGGGAGAGAAACTTGGCTGGGCGTTACGTATTTGTGGACCGGAAGAAATTGCACAGAGAAGAATAAAGAGTCAGTGGAATGCATAAGCGCTGATATTAGGGGTTTCGGGAATGGTGCTGAAATTGTCCTATTAGGTGACATGAATGCCCACATACAGGATTTAGATGGCTATACCGACAATAACGGGAAGTCAATGCTAGACATTTGTGAGCGACATAACCTCGTTTCGTGAACACAAGGCCTAAGTGTGAAGGGCACATCACGTGGGAAGTGGGAAACCGGCAGTCAACCATTGATTACTGTCTGATGAGAGAAGGAATTCATGATAGGTTGAGAGAAATGGTTATTGATGAGGAAGGGTATAACAGCATAGGGAGTGACCATAAACGCATCATTTTAAAAATGGGATATGTAGTCGGGAAAGAGAGCAAGGAGAACAACATGGCCAGTCCAAATTTGAACGCTGAACTAATAGCAAATACAGTCACTAGAGTTGAGGAAGACCTTGGCAAATGGCCAAGTAAAGAGTGGGAACATGGTGAGCTTCTAAGTGCAATAACGACAGAAATACGGAAAGAGAAACAACATGTTCGTTGGAAAGGAAAAAAGAAACCGAAAAGCTGGCGGAACAAGGAGATACGAGAAGCGATCCCGAATTACAGAAAGCATCTGGAGAGTACAGGCAGGCAAAGAAGGCGCAGTTGCCGCAGGATGAAATAACCAGTAAATGGGAAATGTACCGAGAGAAAAAGTGTATGGTTCAAATACTGGTGCAAGCAAAATTAAAAAGTGAAAGTGAACATTTGTTGTCAGAAATACGTGAGAAAAAGAAGGCCGCACCTAGAATATGTTGGAACCACATAAAATTATTAGGCAGGAAGTCAACAACAATACAATAACATATCCTAGACGAAGATGAAAACAGACTGGAAGGAGAAGCGGCCATAAATTACATCCGAAAAGTAACAGGCGAATCTTTCGAAGGCAATGACGAGGTTGTACTTAAAAAAAAAAAGAGCATGAAAGAGACCTAAGTGGAAAAGGAGCTGGTGCTGCCAAATTTAAACTGGAAGAAAGCGGAAGAGAAAATTCCTAAGCGCACAGCCACAGGGCTAGACGAGGTTCCCGTTAGGCTGATAAATGAACTAGGACCAAAAAGTAAGGAAGCTCTGGTGAAAGCAGTGGAAAAAACTTTAAAAGATAGACGAATACCAGACAGTTGGCGACAAAGTAGAATGAATTTAATTTGTAAAGGTAAGGGGGAGGAAGACAGAATCCACTCATATAGACCGTTGACCATTACATCGGTAATATACAGGCTAGCAATGCAGGCAATCAAATTAAAACTTCAAGCATGGGCAGAGAATACTGGCATTTTGGGAGAGCTTCAGAATGGCTTCAGAATAGGTAGGCGTTTGGATGATAACTTGTTTGTTCTTACTCAGTGTATTGAAATATCAAAATCAGAAAGCAGACCGTTGTATGTGTCCTTTTTAGACATTACAGGAGCCTACGACAACGTAGACCGCAACATTTTGTGTGATATTCTGGAAGGGGAAGGCTAAGGTAACGATTGTATACAGCTTTTGAGAGAGATTTACCTAGAAAATACCGTTTGCGTTGAATGGGAAGGGATGAGGAGCGAGGAGAAAGTTCATATCAACAAGGGACTGAGGCAGGGGTGCCCCTTATGCCCGCTGCTGTTTACGATGTACTTGGTGAGGATGGAGAGGGCGCTAGAAGGAAGTAATATCGGGTTTAATCTCTCATACAAACAGGCGGGTACAGTAGTAGAGCAGCAACTCCCAGGATTATTTTATGCGGACGACATTGTGTTGCTAGCTAACAAGCAAAGTGATTTGCAACGTCTAGCTAATGTCTGTGGACAGGAAGGCAACAATTTAGGTATGAAATTTAGTGTTAGAAAATCAGGTGTTATGGTATCCAATGAAAACAGTGAACAGACAGTGGAGATACAGGGCCAAGAAATACCTCGGGTAACAGAATATAAATACCTTGGTATATGGATAAACGAAGGCAATAGATATATGGGAATACAGGATAAAACCATAACAGTAAAGGTGAAGAGAAATGCAGCCATAAAGAAGCACAGAGCGCTATGGGGATACAATAGTGACACATGTACTTATCTTTATCGGGCGACCACGTTTGGCCGCCTAACAAATGTTATCGCGCAGAGCAGGACGCGCCTGCATGTAAAAGAAGTTTCTGGAATGTTATCGATGGTTCAGGTCACTGTCTTTCACCGCAACTTGTGTAATCTGATTGCATGTATGCGCGACGCGAATAGTGTAGAACTTTTTGGAAGACACGCGGGTCCCAGCGATTGCTCTGGAACATTCGACTACAGATGTATAAAAGCCGACGCGCTTGACCTGCTCATCAGATTTTCGACGATCGCCGACTGTGTTCGCAGCTCTCGTTGTGCTTTAAGTGTAGCCTGTTTTGTGGGCACAGGTTCGCCCAATAAAAGCTAGTTTAGCCTTTCACAGTATTGCTACTGTGTTCTTTGACGTCACAACCACGTGACATCTGGTGGAGGTGCTTTGCGTTCATATACCGGACGCCCCCACAAAGCCGTGACCCAAGCCCCCACACGGAAGACACCAACGTCGCCAAATACCAGCGAGGTAGCCGCAGGCTGCAAGGTCTGCCCCCGGAGCACGGACTTTTGCCTGAGACGACTAGGAAGATGGCCACTGTCTTTTGTTTATTACTTTCGTTTGTTTGCAGCATCGGGTCGATGCTTTTTAAGATAGGGGTAATGACACATGTACTTATCTTTATCGGGCGACCACGTTTGGCCGCCTAACAAATGTTATCGCACAGAGCAGGACGCGCCTGCATGTAAAAGAAGGTTCTGGAATGTTATCGATGGTTCCGGTCACTGTCTTTCACCGCAACTTGTGTAATCTGATTGCATGTATGCGCGACGCGAATAGTGTAGAACTTTGTGGATGACACGCGGGTCCCAGCGATTGCTCTGGAACATTCGACTACAGATGTATAAAAGCCGACGCGCTTGACCCGCTCATCAGATTTTCGACGATCGCCGACTGTGTTCGCCGCTCTCGTTGTGCTTTAAGTGTAGCCTGTTTTGTGGGCACAGGTTCGCCCAATAAAAGCTAGTTTAGCCTTTCACAGTATTGCTACTGTGTTCTTTGACGTCACGACCACGTGACAATAGGTACGAGGTGCTCTGAGATATGTGGAAATGTGTAATGGTTCAAGGACTTACTTTTGGAAATGCAGTTGTTTGCTTTAAATCAGGGGTACAATCAGGACTCGACGGGAACCAAAGGTCAGTGAGTCGCCTCGCATTGGGCGCTCACGGGAAGACTACAAATGAAGCTGTGCAGGGTGATATGGACTGGGCTAGTTTTGAAGTGAATGAAGCTCGCAGTAAAATTGAGTATGAAGAACGGCTGAGGAATGTGGAAGAAAGTAAATGGGCTGGGAGAGTGTTCAGGTATCTGTACAGGCAAAACATTGATTCACAGTGGAGCAACACAGCAACAAGGAAGGTCAAGCGGAAAGTCAGAGAGGCTGAATTAATCTCATGGGTGGCGGCAATGGAAAAGAAACCTGCCATGAGTAACTACTTAAGAGGAAAAAACGAAATCAGGAAAGAAACAATTTATGATAACTCAAAGGGAAGCTCATTACTTTTCGAAGCGAGATCGGGATGCCTTATAACACGCACCTATGAAGGGAGATATAAGAAGGAAGAAGAAGCATGTGCTTTTGCGGTAAAGCTAGGGAAACGATGGAGCATGTTTTATTAGAATGTGAAGACGTCTACCCAGCGGTCGATTTAGGCGCCAATGGCCTCCTTGAAGCCCTTGGCTTCAGCGGGAGCAGTGGTAAAGCAAACATGTCCGTAATAGGCATTAGTAAGAGGCGATTGGAGGATTGGTGGAAGAAAAGAGGGAAACGGCAAAAGACGGAGACGTACAAAAGCACAGTTCGCAATAGGGGATCAGAAAATTCGGGCGTGGTAGTTAATAGCGTTTTTTTTTCATTGTTTAACCTAGGCAGGACATTAGGCAGTATAATAGCAAGAGCTTGGTGGCGCAACCCACCGTACCGTGCCAAAGGGGATCGTAACATCCATCCATTCATCGCGTGTCCTTTCTAGCAGAAAGCTTACCTTCGTGAATAGCATTTGGCGCCAGCGTTTCTCATAACATAAGCTGCAGTTGCCGGGAAGCGTGAGAAGTCAGTGAGGGATCTTTGAATACTATCGCGTTCCATTCTTAAAGGCGAAGCTTAAGCGCCCTCCAATTTTGTTTGCGTATAGAGAGACATACGACAAAACACACACACACACACACACACACACACACACACACACACACACACACACACACACACCCACACACACACACACACACACACACACACACACACACACACACACACACACGCACGCACGCACGCACGCACGCACGCCCACGCACACACAATACAAGATTACAATGACCTGGTATAAAGGTTATATGCCTAAGGCCAAAGCGGGTGAACCTGTATTGTAAAGTTTGTGGAATAAGGTCGGATGCCTCTCCAGCGAAATCGCCTGTACAACGAAGGATTAATTATGTCCCGGCCGACTTCCTATATTTAGCATAAACGCCTCGACAACAAACACTCCTACGACGCCTTTGCCTTTTCAACGAATGAATTTAGGTGTCCCCATAGCTGAAGGACTAGCTCGGAAAGCTGGCCCCAACCTGTCGCTCATCCCAGGGAGGGTGTCACTCGCATCGAGTTGCGACCAAGTCACGTGGGACCTGGTCGCTTTTTCTCCTTGCACTCTCTTCGCTATCGCCGTTTTTCATCCTCCGCTGAGCTTCGCGTTTGCTCTTCTATCCTCCGCTGTGCTCGTTCGCTCGGTCATGTCGAGGGGCAGTGACGCTCAACGCAGGAACCGGCGCATAAGAGTGGCGCTCTAAAAAATAAACCCGGCTTGTTTCTGCGCACCGCGCAAGAACTATATTTGTGTCTACTACATCATACATTATTTAACAAACTGTGCTTGGTCACAACTTTGTGGGCGACAGGCGGGCGTTTTATTTCAGCCAGGCCACCGCGATAAACTGCATAGTTCAATGCCCGGTAAATTTGAAGGGCTGTTTTATTGTGTGAAGCCGGACTTTTCCTGTCGGCTTCGTTGATCAGCAAAAAATGTGGAATCGACATACACTTAAGTCCCACTCTCTGTCTCCTATATACCCCCGCCCCCCGAAAGCTTATTAAGGAGTGTCCGATACCTATTCAAGTCTATATAGTTGTACTGATCTCGCAATTTTCGCACATAATCATCTAAACCTTTTGAAGTAACTCGTCCAAAAGCTCAAGAAATAAAAATGAACAATGCACTCGTTTCCTGCCTTTGAAAGAAGGCAAAGGGGTCTACAGAGATCGTGGCGTAAGTTCCCCGTGCATGTCCCTCTGGAATAAATGGATTCTATGGTTTCAAGTGCCAATAGCGGGATTTGATTATGACGCACGCTGAATCGGGGGACTTCGGGTTAATTTTGACCACCAGGGGATCTTTAACATGCCCTCAATGCTCGGAGACACGGGCGTTCTTGCATTTCGTTTCCAGATCTCGCAGTGCCAAAACAGAACGCTCACAGTAATAAGTACGACATAAGTGCTTCAATACTTTGTCCACTTCGTCCAGTGTGAGATGAGACAAAGTGCCATTGGCCTTTGTAGCGATTTATTTTTTGTTGTTACGACGGAGAATGAAATCGCGAATTTAAATTGAAGTGCGCGGTCCCGGCGCTGCCATGTTGTTACTCAATCGCGGAGACCGCAGGTAGCGCCGCAGCAGCCCACGGCTTAGGACGCGCATGCGCAGTGGGCCTAACTTGTCGTACTATAAGCTAAAGCACACTAGCATGTCAAACCAACTAGCCCATCATCTCGCGCAGTCTCAAAGTCAATACAAACAATTCATGTAATGCAGCTAAATTCACATACTGCAGGCGCATAAGGTATACGGAGAAGACATGTCTAATGAGCAAAGCCTTTAATGAGTAATGCTTTTATCTGTTCAAAGGTTGCCGAAGATGGTGAAATTACGGAAGCGGGCCGCGGGGGCGGTGCCGCCTCTAGCTGACCGCGTAGAGAGACACGTGCCTGGTGTCGCCGGGTAGTTGTTTCAGGCTTATCTCGAGCCAGAAGGGCACGCCCCAGTTGATGAGGAGGTCGAGGATGACGTCCAGGGCGTGCTTGGTGGCGCCCACGCCTGTCACCCGGCGGGGCCAGTGCAGTCCGCGGTCCCTGAGGAACGACAGAACCTCTTCGAGGCGCTCGTAGGTGTGGCCCTCCCGAGAGACGCAACCCTGGTACAGCGCCGACGCAGCTGCAGAGACGAGTTGAGGTGTCTTTTTTTCTACGAGAACATCGGTTACGACCTATGAGCTAGAGCAGGCGTCCCAAAACTTTCTTGCCCCACCTGTCTGCCCTGAGGTCTGCGGTACTCTTCCCCCCTTTCCATTACTCTGATGTGGATGTGGCGGTTTTAATTGATAAGTTCAAATTGAAATTAAAAAAAAAATATGCCGGAACAGGGATGGGGTCGGATTCATTTTGGCCACTCGTGGAACACTAAAATGCCATTTGTGGAACTGGGGGGGTGTCGCGGAAGCCCAATTTGGGAACCCCTGAGCTAGAGAATGGGCCGAGCGCGTCAGTACGTTCTCAAGTATCTTGAACGTTTTGCCAGGTGGCGTGGGGAATAGAAACGGAGCGTACACCGTCGAGCACTCTCACCAATTCTAATGCAATCGTCCCTTACAATCTAGAAGACGGGCTCGACATGTCCGTCCGTGAGTGAGGAGATTCCGCGGGCTGCGCAGAACAATGCGCAATAGGAAGGGCTTCGGCATGATGGTAGTGTGGCCATACAGATATCAGAGGAAAACAAGATAGGGGTCTTATAACGTAAAACTATTCCAATATGTTTTATTCCAATCTCCTGACGCCAAATTTGCGTAACCACCGACGCAAGGATCGGGCGGTCACCCGCAGGGTTTTGTGAACAGACCAATCAAACGCTCTCCTCGTTCACAGGGGGACACTTTTGTTTGCTTGAAAAACGAATAACATTGCCTACACTGAGCGGCTTGTCTTATCTAATTGACTGATAAGGGGCGAGGAACACGCTCAAGTGGAGAGGGATTCGATGAGGTCGAGCCACTGCACTGAAAGTCGATAACCAGATGAAGAGAGTGGTGCCGGCGTCTGCGATTGGTCCGCTTCCCCTTAGCTTGCGGTGACTGGTCGAAAATCGCGGCGGCATGCAACGGAAACTTAAGAATTACCTTAAAACTGATCCTCAGCAAAGAAGAGTTCGCAGAATGAGGTCGTAAACGTGCCGAAAGTGCTCGAAAACGTTACACGGCCACTCAAAAAGTTTTATTATACGCAAATAAACCCATGATCTCCTGCAGGTGCGAGTAGCCAGTGCCCGAGTGATCCGCGGCAGCCATCTTTTATTCCTTTCAGTATCGGGGCTGCATGCTGCTATTCAGAAGAAAATTCAGTTTTGTTCAGCATATTATTGCATGAAAACTCTTGACCAATAGTCGAGGGCTAATGGCCAAAAGGCGTCGATTCAGAAATAAATATCTTTCTTTTGTTAGGTCAAATCATGCATAACCAGTGTGTACAGGTCATAGCGGACGGGGGAGCAATTGCGGTTTTCGTGACGTCGCGTGACAGGCAGGATAAGTGGGGGTGGCCCAAAAAAGTTTTTGACCAATGGCGGAGGGCTGACTGCAGAATCGGAACAGAAAAAAAAGTTTGGAATAGTTTTACGCTATAGCGCCCTAGATTACGCAGATCCAATGCACATCTTGGAACCTGTGAGAAGCGACGCTTTCGTGAAGGGGTTGACCGAATGCTATATATTTGTCCATTGTCCTTCCCCCTGCGTCTTCGATGTAAAAGAAATTCGCGCGCGAGCATGTTCTCTCGTGCACCCGCGCCACGCAGTCTGGCACGTCCGGCGATCACCTCAAAGAGCTAGTCGGCTTTGCCACGATACAACCGGACGTGCGGTTGTGGCCTAATGGTTAGAGCACCGGGCTGCTGTGCTGGGGCACCGATCTTCAGTCCCACCATCGGGCACGTAATTTAGTTTTTACAGCGAAGCTGTTAAGGCTACTTTCCCTCCTGCTATCGTGTCTGCGTGTAGAAAAAAAATCCCGAAGATAGTGCAACACAGGCCCCATCCGCAGCGGAGCTGCAGTTCGCCATTAAGGGGCCCACATACACAGCTTCGCTGGTCACCCTTCTTCACAGTGTGGAAAGACACTGAGATTTTTTTCTTCTTTTTTTTAGGTATGAGCTTTCCAGCTAGACAGCAGCAGCATCCATCGGACACGGCCATGAATGTCCGGGATGCGCTGCAAAGGGAGGTACGTCTAAAAAAAAGCGCGCCGGTATCACTATTAGCATAGCATATATATGATGCTGCGGAAACGCGTCACATTAGCATAGCAGGTATTATTTCATAGCATAGTAGTATTAGCATAGCAGGTTTCTTTTCCACTGCCGCCAGCCATGACATTATCTCAGCCTCTCTGACTTTCCGCTTGAGGTTCTTTGTCTTTGTTGACATGTTGCTCACCATACAGGTCGCATATAGACTTGCTGGTGAGCCTCCTAGTTCTTTTCCTCGACCGTGAATCAATGTTCTTCCCGTACAAAAACCTGAACACACTTCCAGCCCATTTACTTTCTTCCATATTTTTCAGTCATTCTTCATAATCAATTTTATTGTGAGCTTCTCGCACTTCAAAGCTTGTCTAGCCCATATCTCCCTGCACAGCTTCATTTGTAGTCTTCCCGTGAGCGCCCAATGCGAGGCGTCCCAATGACATTTGGTTGCCATCGAGTCCAGATTTTACCCCTGATATAAAGCAAACAACCGCATTTCTAAAAGTAAGTCCCGAAATCATTACAGCTTTCCACATACCCCGGAGCACCTCATACCTATTGTATCCCCATAGCGTTCTGCGTGTCATTATGGCTGCATTTTTCTTCACCTTTACTATTATTGTTTTTCCTGTGTTTCCATAAATCTAGTGCCTTAGTTTCTTTATATACCAAGGCATTTATATTCTTTTAACCGGGGTATTTCCTGGCCCTGTATTGCCACTGTCTGTTCACTGTTTTTACAGAATATCATAACACCTGTTTTTATAACGCTTAATTTCAAACCTAAATTCTCGCCTTCTTCTCCACAGATATTAGCCAGACGTTGCAAATCACTTTGCTTGTTAGCTAGCAACCCAATGTCGTCCGCATAAGATAAACCTGGAAGCTGCTGTTCTACTACCGTACCCGCCTGTTTGCATGAGAGATTGAACCCAATATTACTTCCTTCTAGTGCCCTCTCCATCCTCACCATGTACATCGTAAACAGCAGTAGAGATATAGGGCACCCCTGCCTCAGTCCCTTGTTGATGTCAGCTTTCTCCTCGCTCTTCATCCCTTCCCATTCAACGCAGATGATATTTTCTAGGTAAATCTATCTCAAAAGCTGTATACAATCGTCGCCGAAACCTTGCCCTTTCAGAATATCTCACAAAATCTTGCGGCCTACGTTGTAATACGCACCTATAATGTCTAAAAACTTCACACATAACGGTCTGCTTTCTACTTTTGATATTTCAATACACTGAGTAAGAACAAATAAGTCATCATCTAAACGCATACCTATTCTGAAGCCATTCTGAAGTTCTCCCAAAATGCCATTATTTTCTACCCATGCTTGTAGCTTTAATTTCATTGCTTGCATTGCTAACTTGTTTGTTACCGATGCAATGGTCAACCGTCTATATGAGTGAAACTTTGTCGCCAATTCTCTGGTATTCGTCTATCTTTCAAAGTTTTTTTCTACTGCTTTGAACAGAGCTTCCTTGCGTTTTGGTCCTAGTACATTAATAAGCCTAACGGGAACCTCGTCTAGCCTTGTGGCTGTGCGCTTAGGGATTTTCGGCTTTCTTACAGTTGAAATTTGTCAGCATCAGCTCCTCAAAACATGCTTTGCGGCACTTTTTCTGAAATCGAATTATGTGACACTTCGTGGGGGACTTACGCATTCTCCGTTCTCTTCCCTGGCTCTTCTCTCCAGCTGCTCGATATTCGGTGGTTTCACACATGCGTCCGGGCGCACGATATTTGGACTTTGTCCCACGAATAATTGCAGCGTGCGTAAGTTCCCCCGCAGTATCACATAATTCGATTTCAGAAAAAAAAAAGTGACGCAAAGCACGTTTCCAGCGCCGCGGAGCGTCTAAAACGAAGGCGTAGAAAGCACCTGCCAGTACAAATGAAATACGTTCGCTACGATATAATCGCCCGGGCGCTTCTACGGCGACTGCAGAAGTGGCAACTTGCGTTCCCTCCCCCGTTCCGGTGCGCGCGTGTTGAAACGAGCGAACGGGCAGGCTGACATTTAACAAAGGACGCGTGTGCACCGTGTGCGCTGTCGAACTTAGGCGCGCGGCCGCCAGAAGGCGCGGCGATGCAGTTTAATCGCTGCTCCCATGGTCTCTAAAATTTTGCACTCGACCGTACATCTCTAAGTGCCGATAACACGAGCGGACAGTTGCAGGAACGGTCCGCGAACTTTGCTACACATATCCATTCCATTCCTTAATACGCCAGTCACTATTTTTGCAGCCAACTACTGCACACGTCTTCAATGCACCATGAATAGAGCAGAGTGCGTTACCGAAAACTCAGTTGCGTTTCCGACAGCTGATCGCACAGAAGCAAGGCGGAAGCGGTAATGGTTTCGTATTCGTGCGCTGTCGCTGAGGCGACAGGCGGGGGCAAACGCGGTATTGCCTGGAAGAATTGTTTACAATGAATGAGCACAACGCGCGTTTGTTGTTAACAAGGCTCGTTTGTTAGAACCGAAAAGTGATGCTGTTGATTTCCCTCGGTCGCAGCGTCTGTCACGTTTCATTACGATTGTGTAAATAACTTACGAATGATCCTTGTATGTATAGAGATCCGAACGAGAGAAAATTCGCAGGCGGTTGGAGGCCTGAAGTGGATAACAACAGTCGAACGAAACACTGTCGCCGGAGCCAACGCTCCTACACGAGATATATACTATAGCTGTAAAACAAGTTCCAGCAAAGACAATACACATGAAGCATCTACGCATACGGTGGACGTGGGAGCAACACTACCTGAAAAAAAAAAAAGAAAAAAAGAGAAGCAGAAGAAAAACGCACACACGCGCGACAACCAAAGCCGACAAGGGAAAGCACTACTTTCACGCAGGAACCTGCATACATTAACAAACAAATCAACAGACAAACAGACGTCGACGCCGACCTGACCAACAAGACAAAAGCCCACAAGAAACACTACCTGTAAAGGACCAAGGTAAGCCCCGGCCCTTGTCGAAATGTTTGCTCCAGCATAGTTCATTGTTCGGTAACCTAATATTTTGTATCTTGGATGAGCTGACATTGCATGGACAGCGATAGCGCAGAAAAGAGGAAGAACACGAAGTAGTACACTGTCCAGGTAATCAGGGAACAAGCGTGCGGCTGTATGGTGCGAACGCAGCCCGAAGAATGCGTCGTTATATAACGACATCCCAATCAGCTCACGCGCGTTATCATCGATGCTAAAAGGATAAAAATATGCGTGCGAAAATTGTCACTAGACTTTCGATTAATCTGTCAGAAAAAAAAAATGAAAAAATGCGTTCTATCTTGGCTGCACGGGTAACTATTGGCTAGCAGATATAGCGAGGACTAACGTTGGCGAGGACTGGCGGTGTGTGTTTCTTTTTCGAACATGCATTGTTCTTAACAATTCGTACGTATATACGTTGAATAGCAGTAAATATGGTCATTTGGAAGCATACTCGTGCCTGTGTCGTCTTGTACTACCTAGTCTTTCTTTTTCTTTTTTTTCCCTTTTTTGCGCTAGAGAAACTTCGTTTCTCGTTCGACCACTGTTATTCACGTTTCTCCAATATAAACAGAATAAACCTTCACCTTCTTATAAGCATACAGACAAAAGCCGAGCTACACAGCTGCGCGCATCACTCACGCGATGGTCTTCGCTGCTTTTCGAGGAAGGTGGCGCCGAGCTGGTACCAGCGCACCAGCAAGTCGGTGAGCGCGTCCGTCATGATCTCGCTATGCCAGCGCACATTGTCGCACACGTAGGCCGTCGGGTCCCTGCACGGGTCTACGGTCTTGTTCATGCTGTTGGACAGGCGCTCCAAGTGCTCCTGGCAGCCTCTGCGCGGCGAGCATGGGAGAGCACCGGGCGTGTGACGAGGTCATCGCTTCGACTCGCGAGAACTTGTTGCCCCTGCTGACTCATGACTTTCGGGCAACAAGAACGCGTTAAGAAGACGCACGGTATTCTGTCAGTCATCGGGCCACACGCAAAACAAAACAAAAACAAACAAACAATTACGAGTGAAACAGGACCATCAAGACAACGACAGTTAAAGCCGTCGCAGGGTCGTCTGCCCCGAAACAGTTCGAAACCACATCGAACGTTTTACGCTCCACATGCTCTGTCACGGAACTGCGAAGCAAGGGTGTCGCCGAATAATTGGGCGCGCAATTCTTTTACGCATGCGATAAAAAGCAACAGGAGACCAATGAGACGCAGATGCAAAAAAAAAAAAAAGAAAAGACGATATGACGTGCTGCAGCCACACGCATTTTCGGCTCCCGCAATAACTTCCGGCGTTTGCAGTGTACAAAAAGAATCGCCTTCGATATTGGCTTTGGTTAATCCGAGAGAGCCGTTTCTGGCAGTGCGATTTCATTGCACCACCACTCAAGTGTTGCCACATTGCCGTAGGGTTCAAATGCGACATAAAACTTATACTACGAATTTTCTACAGCACCGAATGCGGTCCATTTTTTGCCGGTTTGTTGTGGGACGTGTGTGGTCTCACGTGCTACGCATAATTGCAAGCTTAAGAATGCTGGCGTCAATGTCCGTTTACCGAAGATTACAGGACGCAGGTTTAGGAAAGGAGCTGAAGAAAAAAAAAATTCGCAGTGACCTGGCCCGGCTATGCCAGGATATATGTAGTGAAAGCTAAGGCATAGCATGGTTAGCCTTGGTTAATCTTGATTGCAAGTCCAGGTTAGTCTGGTTGTCTAGCTATGTTGCGGTGTTTAGCCAGTCGTTCGGCGCGCTGTCTGTCTGTTTCCTGGGCGATTCGTTTCCTCTTCATCTCGTTTCGATGTCGATTCCAGGCCTCCTCCTGCTTATCAGAATTGTCGCCGTCCATACTGCCGCCTGAACTGTGGTTGCGGCGCACGCGAGCACTCCTTTTCAATCCTCCGACATGTTATCAGGCATGCGACGCAGCTGGCGAAGCGAGCGGAGGCGAACGCAACGACGAGGAACGTGATGGGACGTCATGTGCCTCCTCGGAGCACGGTCACGGCGTAATCGCAAGATCGCGGCCAGTAAAACTTTCGCTTTAAAAACATCCGAGGATGCCTAAGCACTTCTTATGAGTTGTGAATGCGAAAACATTAATGTCCAATTGAACGGCGCTGAGCGGCCCTTCAAGTTACGAACTCCTCGCGGGCAAGCGAGCGCGGTGAGACACGGCGCGTTTTGGTCTGGCGTCACCGAGGTGCAGTTAGAACGCAGGCGAAAGCTTCCGCGGACAAGGAACGCGCGGATAACGCAGGCTTCCCAGAGCGAGAACGAGGGTGACGTGCTGTCGCGACGATGTTCTCTCCCCTTTCGCAACACCTGGCGCGCTAGCAGCACAACAGATGTTCCCTTTCGCCCACTTTGCTCCGTCGAAGCGCGTGGCGTCGCAACCAATAGGAATTTAGGAGCCGTTTCGCTGCTCCAGACGACAGACGCCGGCTTTTTCGTTCAATGGGCTATTTGACGCTTTCGCATAAAAATAAATAACATCTACCACATAAAACCAACAGCTGCCTACGGTCTTGCTGACCAAACACATGAAAACATAGTCATGTTTCATGCAGGTTTATCCTTAGGATACTCGCACCCATGACCTCCATTCACTGCCACCACCATCACCACCATGTCTGTGCACTTATCTACTATGCTGGTGTTCAAGATATGACCGCCATGACGCCGCTTTCGAACCTACACTATGCAAACGCGCGACCTTCGATATTTGTCTGGCAGTATACTCTTAGGGAACCGATCACTGGTTGCATGAAATTTTCTGCAATGATTGCTATAGGTAACTCTCGCACTTCGGTTTTCCAGTTAACATGCGAGTGATTCTTTATTCACGAATTTGTCTAATATTCGTGCTTGCTTGTAGCTTCAAACGTTCTTGCCGGCTTATTTATTACGCCGTATATATCTAAACTTCCAGGCACTTAGTTTCTTTAAGCACAGCAAGACAATTACACAATGCACTCATACATACTCATTGTGAAGTGTTGCATTTATAATACAATATTTTGTTGAAAATCACCGATTTTCGAAGTGACGATACCGTTCGAAGCCACAAGGACGATGTTTAGTAGACAAATCCATGTAGCCTTCGCCGTTCACAGGTCGGCTGGACCACCATTCTTGATAGACGCTAGCGCCGGAGTACCCACTAGAAATTTTTGTGAGGCAATGCTATATGTCGCTAGGAAGGTAGAAATAGAGTACACCGTTATAAGACTAGACAGTTTACGCAAGAAACACGTAATTATTTCCACAAAAAGAACGCACTAGGAACAAAACTTAAATGGCTAGATGCTTGCGCACGTTAATAAAAAATAATAATAAAAAAAGTCATTTCTAATTCATATGATGCCAACTTTATATATTCTGCAAAATTAGGGCAATCAATGTACTAGCTATTCATAATTCCATGGGGTGTAGATACAGGGATGGGGAGGGGGGCACACCGTGAACCTACCTTCCTCCCCGTGAAATTCGCGTATTAGGGTACCTGGCACACAATGACGAATGACAACACCCACCCACCCTCTCGCACTTTCCCAGGTCCAGCGCGTGCTGCCCTCCCCCCTCCCAAAAAGAAAAAAAACAAAGAGAACTAGCTACATTGTTAATCATTTCAACTACACAAACTGACTATCGAAAATAGCGTGTTTCAAATAAATAAGCTGCTTCTTTCTATATCTTGCATCAGGTTGCACTTTGCCTTGCAGAAAATGCGTTGGTTACGCCTCAAAGCTGCAGCTGCAAGGATAGATTTCAACATAGTAACTTCTGTAGGACACTGAACGGTTTTAAGAAACCGAAAGTGAGAACATCCCGCCATCAGTGACTCGCGCCTCCCCGCCCATGGGAACGTGAACCACGGTGTCACCTGGACGTGCAGCCTTTGTACTGGAAGGCCTTGTGATGGGCCTTGCGCGTCGCTGACGAGCCGAGGATCAAGGCGGTGAGCACGACGGCGCCGACCAGCGCCGCGAAAAAGTAACAGAGTGGAGTCACGGCGCGGGCGCACGACAGCCCCGCCACCGTCGCACGCCGCCATGACGACTCGGAGGGGCGACGCTGGTCTTCTCGGCCACTCAAGGCCTGCGGACGACGGGAGAAAAAAAGCCAGGTCATTTAGGGAAAACAAATAACGAAAAAATATCGGACGGAACGCGTAAGAAAGAAAGGTAGCATGACACGCGCACACTGTAAAATAATTTACGTCTTTTAAAAGTGAATGTATAACTTTAAAAGTGAATCAATGTATAACTCACATTTACACCCTTCGTGCGTAAGGGTGTTAGTTATATATTTATTTGCACCCTCGATAACATTTAAGGGCGTAAATAAAGGAAGCTTCATAAGGAGGTAAGATTCGGGATACCAGCGTTAGAACGAAGAAAAAAAAAAGGGACAGGCGTAGCGTTTAGACACAGGAAGACAGGCGGTGTGGTTTAGAAAGCAAACTGGGGTGGCCGATATTCTGCGTTGAAATTTAGAGGAAGAAATCACATTGGTTATACCGTGTAATATAACCGATTGTCTGTTAGACATGTAGAATCGTTAGTAAGAGAAGGGAAGCGCAGTCGAGGACGGCAATGAATTAGGTGGTGTGGTGCAGTAAGAAAACTTGCAGTCATAAGATGGAATCAGCTGCCGCGAGGCAACGGTTATTGGATATCGACGGGAGAAGCCGTTCTCCTGCAGTGGAACAGGAAATTAATTCACATCGAAATGAACGTACGCTAGAGAAGCGCGCCTGATTGATCTAAAAAAAATCCCCAAATTCAGTCACACTAAAAAAAAAAAGTCGCAGTTTCGCCCGAAGGGTGGGGCATCGATTGCAATAGCAAATAACAGGCAGCTCTACGGCAGCAGCAGCGAGTGAATAGACCTTCGTGCCGTGTATCGCTTCAGCGCGAGAGCGGCGAGAACACAGAGCGCAAAAAGGTATGAGCCGTCTGCAGATCCCTTTCAAGAGACGGCGCACGCGACCGCGCGCAGCCGTGCAAAGTACGCATTTGTTGGCGGAGTCGAAGCCGCCTCTCCCCCTCCTGCGCTGGCTCGCCGCTTTCCTCCAAATATGGAGCGCGAGATTGAGCCCGATTGAGCCACGATTAATAGTTCCCTCTGCGCCCAGTAGCGAAATGCGCAGTTGCTGCCGTTGCATAACGGCGCCCTCCCCCCCCCCCCCCTCCTATCCCCCCACGGCCTTTCGCGCGACGGAAGACGGCGCGTTGGCTCTCCGCTTTCTTTCTTCGCGCGCGCCAGATTGAGCCGCGATCGCCGGCTTCCCTCGCGTGCTTTCACTCGCCCATACATACGACACGCGGCGACGGTGTTATCGCCCTTGGACTTTATACGGAACATAACGCCGACGGCGACGACAAAAATGCGACTGGGGTACCCATATAATTGCCATCGCAATAAAAGAAGCTATAGATAAGTTGTAAGAGATTACACACGTTAGCCTTGCTATTTCTTTTTCCTGCAACACTACAGATTGTTTACATACACGTAAGCGTCCGCAAAACTCTAGATGTAAAATCCGAGGTTGAATGAATCATAGGCACGATAACCCGTAGTTCACCTTCCGGAAAAGGGTACCTCGTGGCAGGAATATGAAACAGGTCCTGCGGGAAGCAATGACTCATTTGCTGCTCACTCAGAAGCAAAGCCCCGGGAGACTCTGAGCGTCTTCATGGCTTCGTAGAACGATGAACGGAGCTAATTGTTGGTCTTCACTGTTACAAACGCAGCTGATTCCTCAGCGTTGATTGGCTTGAGATAGTTGGTTGGTTTGCTGATGTGGTAGTTTATATAGTCATTTAGAAGGAAAACATGCAGCGCACATTAAGAGATCTAGAAATCACTGTTTAATAAGAGGGTACTAATTACAAAAGTAAGTTGAGTTGTATTGGCAAGTTATGCTTCTTCAATGCAAAAAACGCCATTCATACCATGTTGGGAGGGCTGGTAAGCCAGAAGAGGCGTTAGAACAAAAGGCGGATGGCGAAGCCACTTTGAAGTTACCGCACCAACCCGCCCTGAGATAAGTGATTTCGATTACGTCTGCCCGCGGCTAGGAAATTTTTTTTCGTGAGGATGGAATAAATCGTAATATTTAACAAGCGAATGACTGAAATTAGCAAGTTATTTATATTTTCCTTTACTGGTTGAACATCTTCAAGGGGCAGCGTAGAAGCTTGTTAAGTGTGTAAAATTAGGAGTGGCCACAAGAATGAATAATCCAGAGCCTGCCGACAAGAAGAAAAAAAGCAGTTGTAATTCCATATGCACATAAACTATCACAGAACCTCAGGAATGTAGCCAGTGTACTTGATGTAAAGGTTCTTTTTTTCTGCCCCTATCAAGATGATCAAGATTTGCGGTAAGATTCATAGGAAGTAGGCACAGGCTGCCTCCACGCTTGCTGGGAAAGGCTGCCCTGTTAAGCACACGTCTCTGCCTGTGCAATGTAGAATGGGAGTTGTTTACGAGCTTCAGTTTTTCTATGGTAACGTCTATATCGGCCAAACAGGTCGATGCCTGAAGATTAGATTGTCAGAGCATAGACGCTCGCCAGCGGGTAATGCCTACTCACATGTCGCGCGGCATTGCTCCGAGCACGGGTGTACTCCATTCTATGAAGACACCACAATTATTTGCGCACATAGCAATTAGACTGCGAGGGAGATTATTGAAGCCTACCATATCAAGAAAAAAATGATCGCGCTTGTGTAAGCATGCCTTCATTAAATTTGCATGACAGTGAATTTGCATTTTTAAACCACTTCATAGTATAGCATAAGATCACAGGGTGGTTGCCGTTTGCCTGTGCACTGATCATGACGCCATCGATGGGAGGGCACGTGGGTATAGGTTGTAGTACTAAAGTTGCGCATGCCTTCTAAGAAAGCTACTCGTGAGTTCAGCGCAGCCCTCTGTGCTTCCCGCCTTCGGTCTTGGTCGTCTTGCGCTGCCCCTTCAAGATGTTCGACCTCCTCCACCTGAATATCTTGATATCCATGCTTGTTATACAAGAAGGAATGAATAAAGGTTCTCCCGCGAACACGGAGGGTGCTCACCAGGTTTTTCATGCGAGCCAGCGACGCGCTGCCAATGGAATGGCTACGCTTGCGTGCAGGGCCCGGGCGGGAGTCCACGGGGCTGTCGTGGGCGGTGGTGCGCTGGGTATGCGGACTCGCGTGAGCTGGTTCCGGTTCCCGGTGCTTCTTCGGTGACGAGGCTTTCCGGGCAGGTGAACTGGTGCGACGACTGTGGCTCGATTTTCGTTGGGCCATCGCACCTTTCGCGGTCTTCGTCGGAGCTCCGGGGGAACGCTGCTTCGTGGCGAGGCTCATCCTTCTTCGTCTTCTTCTTCCTCCTCTTCTTCTTACGCTGGACGCTTTCACCCACCTCGACAAATGTCGAGCGCGTCCTTCCTCCTCGGGACAGCGCTGCGTCGACGTCTGGCGTTGCGGATTCGCAAGAACTGTTGGCGGCGTTTCGGCGCGGCTTGCGAAAGTTGCAGTGCATAGACATTGCGTGCCACGAAGGTTGCGACCTGCGTGGTTCATAAGCACGAACACTGCGTAAGATTACACTTTGCGTCGAATTCCGACAAAGACAATTTTAGGCATCGTTATTTAGTTCCATAGCATTTATTTGCCCACTTCGAGAAATCTTCCATTCACATAGATTTCAACATGTGTGCCGGATCTGCATAATTTTACAGCAGAGCTGTACGTGGCTAAGGTACCATAGAATTTTCGCGTCCACACACAAAAAGAAATATCATCATCAATGGCTCATACCCCTGTAAGCAAGGAAAAAGGTGCAATGGCTCGTAGCCCAGTAAGCCAGATGCTACAAGCACTCAGCACAGTGAAGCGGACAGTGCTTAGATTCTTCCTAATCACGCATACAACATACAGAACAGCAAGTTGAAAACTATCAGCATCAGTGGCTCATACCCTCGTAATTAAGCAAGCAAAAAAAGATACAACGGCTCATTGCCCCGTAAGGTTCATGGGTACTCATTTTGCGTGGGTTAGTTGCGATGACACCACACCTTCGGTCGTTGTCGGTGATTTTAATGTGGATGTGTCGGGGCTGGAAAAAGAGTGGTTTACGCGTTTCGTGTTGCACACATATCGCTTGCGATGTCACACCAATCCGGCCCACCCGACCACCCAGTGGTGTACGTGTATCGATTTGACATTATCAAAGAGTGTGTTTGCATTTGCGACAATGCCGATCAGAGTATATCATAGCGACCACAAAGCCAATGTGGCCGATGCAATAAAGTATTTACTAGAAGATTTCTTACCAGGATGTTTACAGTTCCACTCGTCATTCACCTTCGCAGGGCGGAATGGCCTTGAATTTTTTGTTGTTGCTCGAAGGCTGCCCTGAGACGTAATACACAAAGGGCGTGGATCTCATGTATACCAAAAAAATGCGTTTAATTGGAATTAGTGGCAGATTCGTTCTTTGGATATTTTCACGTATAACACGTTGTACTAAATTATGTCAATTCCACAAAGCCCCCCCCCCCCCTTCTTGAACTCGGGGGAAAAATGACTTCCATGTCCCCGATTCTCCCAGCATTCTTTAGTGGTACTCGGACAAATTGATAATAGTAGAAGCTTCCGTTTCTTCATCGGAATAATACGACATGATATATAGCGCCGATATTGTCTGTAATTATTATTAGCACTATATTTTGAACATATCATGGCCCCCAGAACGTTTACCCCTCTTTAACTGCCGTTCAAGCCTATTGATGGTCTCGCCAATATTACTTGAACAAGCACACAGAGCGTAGTTCAATTTAAATATGGAGCTTCCAAGGAGCAAGTGCGAAAAACACCTCTTGTGTAGTGATATTAAACGGAGGGGCTGCTAACACAGTTCTATGATAGCTGTGAGAAATGAAAATCAATAACAAGGAAGGCACAAAAAACTGACACGCCGGGCTTACGAATATTTCGGCATCGTATGGTGGTAATATATAAGCAAAGAAAGAAACAAGGAAACAAACAAACAAACAAACAAACAAACAAACAAAGCGAGAAAAAAACGCGTGTGCAAATAAACAAAACAAACAAAGAACAAGCAAAAGGAACAACAATTCGAAAATTCGAGAAAAATTAAACCATAAAAAAGTGGATCACGTCACGACGTAGTCTTGATAACATTCTCGCTGCCTCAAACCCCACAATTCTGACTCGTAAAACGCAAGAGTTAACGATGCCTTTTAACGAACCTCGCCGACTATAGAACGATTTACAACACGAGCACACAATTGTTAAGCTCCGAGAATTGTAGCTGCAAGGGCGTTCAAGGGAACGGACAATATACGCCGACTTCGCTCTGTTTCGAGCATTTGCTGCGTGTCTTCGTAAGCTAATAAACCTCGTCGCCCGGAGCAGCATTACGACGACTAAGGATCTATAAAATCGTCTCTCTTCTCGTCTTCGGATAGATTCAGTGGTGGAGTGAGTATCTTGGAATTCCTGTTTGTAAAAGTTTTCATGTACCGCGTATTAAGCGCATATCTTAGTAAAGAACTTGCAGTCTCGAAACCCTTGACGTGGTCACGCTATTTGAGTAAGCCTCACGCGCAGGTCTTGCTTTGCCCGAAACAGCAACTATGGAGAAGAAATTCGCCGCTCCGTTTGTCCTGGCACTGATAGCCATCGGTATTCTGGCAAGCCTTACAACGGAGAACGGGTACGTGTTGGCAACAGCTTTTACTCATTTTCTTTTTGTGGCCTTTGTTTTTTTTTAAAGCGAAGCTTTCTTTGCCTGTTCCTTCGACTTTCCCACTGCTGCCGTTGCTGCTGTCGCGCACACCGCGTCGGAGGGGGTGGTTCGGAGCGTGTATATATATATGAAAGGCGCGAGTACGTGAGTAAGAGAAGAAAGGGAACGCTAGAAACTCGTTTTCACCCCGCCGCGTCGAATGTGCACACTGCCCTCTGGAGCAGTCTGGGCGTCGCCGCTTAGCCTCTTGACAGCTGTAATTATCCCTGACCCCCCCTCAAAAGCATTGCAGGAAATCCAGCACTTCCCTTTCTCTTAACGTGCGAATCCAGAGGGGACGTAGATAGAACTGTAGAGATGAGGGAGGAGAAGAGGCAGTTACCATACAAAGGGGAGGGGGGTGAAGGTGACGTGAGAAGGCAAGGAAACCCTACTACTATACGACAATGGTTGCGGGGAAACTGGATAACCTTAAGTTCGAGGTACGGTACAGTATGTTCCTGCTAGGCCTTTGCCCTGCAGTGGGCGTAATCAGGCTGATGATGATGATGATGATGTCTGAAAAGTAAACACGATGCAAATATGTCAAGCGGACAAATTACGCAGGGCGTGCCGAAGCAGTGTCGCATTAATTAATGCGCACCGCAGGGCCCAGACGACACTATGGAGGCGGTCCACCGTAAAATACACATTTTTGTGCCCGCCGCGGTAGCTTAGCGGCTATGGCGTTGCTAGAGGAAGTGGATTTGACCCCAATCGCGGCAGCCGCCTTTCGACGGGGGTGAAATAGAAAACGCATGTGCACTTAGATTTTGGGGCACGCTAAAGAACATCACGGTGTCAAAATTAGTCCGGAGTCCGCCACTACGGCTTGCCACATAATCCGAGTGGGATATTGGAGCGTAGAGCCCCTAATCCAATTCAAGTTTCGTACTGCCACAATGCGGTGTGGCACGTTAGGAAATGACAACACTCAACCATCTCAGAGGTTATAAAATGGGGCGGACAACAACGCCTCATGCAAACACCTCTTCCTGTGTGTTCTGTGTACTACGCAGACAAACAGCAGTGGTGCACGCAAGGTAACGTTTAACATCAACTCACCACTCTCGTGTTAGCCTAAACGTTGAAGAAGTTAAGCTTCAGCCGTTCACATCACCGCTAACTATCGTCAATCAAAGCATCCAGAACGGAAAGCTTCGCTTACATCGATTCCCACAGTGCGTGAGATCTGCATAACTTATTTGTATAGTACTTGTGAACAAGGCGGAGGAACTGCAAAATGGAAACTGTTAATTATTTTCATCTACACTAGAGAAGAAAGTAGCGGGATGAAAGAAACTTTCGTGTTCTACACCCAGAATTATCAACACAGTGAAAACATTCAATGACAGTAATATTACAGCTATAGCCTAAGTTCTCGCGTTAACTACTGTAAAATAAAAGTTTACAGGTTTCCTCATTGTCCACGAAACTGACTCAGAAGTTTCGTCAAAACTGGAATGTGGAAGGAAGCAACGTGTCTCGCGTAGGAAATAGCTGATTGGTAAAGAATGCACGAGAGCAGAACCGGCTCAATGTTTCTGAACACTCTCACGTGCCCTGTCTGCAATGATGAACCGTGACCCAATTCTTGGCAACGTTTTTACACACGACACTCATTTAGAGCTTAACAAAGTCATAATGAACAAATTAGGTGCATGACATGGTGAGCTGATTTTTGTTCGTTTTAAGCGCTCTCTGTAAAGTGTAAAACGAGAAATGTAAATACATCGACAGCAGTAAAGGCAAACTGTGGACGTAGATGTCGTTCTTTCAGTGTGCAATCGTTATGTCGGATGCTATTTTCTTTTCTTCCGTAGTCTGGTGGGGACTTTTTCGTGATTATTCTTGGAAAATTCACGATCTTGTAAATATCGGTTAGCAAAAGAAATAGCCATTGCAAATCGTCAGAGATGCCCTGCTCACGGCACATGACTGACTAATTTGAATAACCGAAGTGGAATGTTTGCTTTCGCGTGTTCCTTCGGCCACGCGGTTTGGAGCGCGCTCGAAGCCGAGGCTGTCACAATACAACTGCAAAGACACCATTGCTTCTCTAACGTAATTTACATCTACGTCAGAGATACGTCAGTACACACGTAACCTGGGCCACACATGTCGCTGCTTCAGGGACACGCTCACGGTAGACACGTTGTTAACGGTGCTTCTACGTTGCTTAAAACAATGATCCCAATATGCCGATAATAAATATTCGCTAGAGTCCTCAATAGTGTTGCAAATGCGCTAGAAATGTGGCTACAAGAATAGGGTCAAAGGTGGGTACGAAACGAGAATCGTCAAGTAGTGCAATGGCATTTTGAAAATCATATTCCATAACCTTCTTAACGAATACCTATGAAATACCATGGGTTTCGCATATGCTTGTTTATGAACACATGATACTCTTGGATGTCGAGCTAATGAAACATACGTGTATTTATCAGGGAGATATTGACCACCATCATAGCCGAGGACTCTTCAGATAAGATAGAGCGCAACCAGATTGATCAACAAACAGCTACTAATCTGTTCTGACGAGGAATATCACTTCCGCACTGACTGGAACACCCAGTCATGCCATCACTCCGATTCACTTTGTCGCATTAACTATGGAGTTTTTGTTTGTGTTTTCTTTAAACTTTGGCACGTGGCAGGCAATTTCTTATGTTGTTTACGTTCCTCCAATAATATTACCGCAATAATAGGCCGACATCCCAAGTGGACATGTGCTGTTGCCCACGAGGTTTCCAATTAAGGAAATACAACTAAGAGTTGGGTTATTTCGTCATGGTTCATAATGATGACAGACGCGTCAAAAAGAAAGAAAACATGAATACATGAAGATAAAAAAGAAAGAAAGAAACGTAATGGAAAAGGGACTGTCCCTTGTCTTATGCGTTCTTGTTCTTCTCTAGGCTTAATTGTTTGTCGTAATTATTAATCTGCGGCCAGAACCACTACTACGACATCAGGTTGTGTATTTCCCTCTACTTTGTCGCAAAGGAGCAAAACAAAAGACGTAATCTTGGCACTTCATTCGAAGTCACGTGTCAGTTGGCTTTTTTTTTTCTTTCGTAATCGATTTCTTTTCGCTCGCTTGCTGGTTACACAAAAAACTCCGAGATCTCCCATATTTGTGTAATCATGCAAGGGTTGACTGTCAAATTAAATATACAAGTACAGTGAGCGAAAAGTAGAATTATAAGAAATGCAGATAGTCCAGGCCCGAGGCACATTCTTCTAGCCAGCTACTTTACACCGGGAGTGGGGAGAAGAGGGAAGGAACGATGACGTAATAGGGGAGAGGCAAAAACACATTATCGAACAGGTCTAGTCATGGCCTAGAGCCTAAACACGTACTTTCTCGAAATAAAGTAAGGCTCGAAGTTAGTGTTTAATAACAAATGTACAGCCTCATCAATAAATAAATAAATAAATAAATAAATAAATAAATAAATAAATCCTATATAAGCAGTTTACGAGAAGATAGATACGAAGTATCCATCTTCTTGCTGGCAAGTCGCTTTGCCAACGTTTCGGCAAGGGGACTTGTCTTCAATGCCGCAAACTGTTTTCGTTGGCATCATTTGCTTACGTAGCTCACTCGCTCCCACAGGGGGGAGGAGCATAAACGAGTAGGATAGAGCAAGGGGAAGGAAGGCGAAGCTGAGGGAATCGTCAAAGGCATAGCGCGTGAACGGTTGTTACGCGTGTAAGGCCAACAGATAATGAAGCCAAGGGCAGTTATTTGTAGTTTTAATTGAAATTTAAAAGTGACAAACTCAAGGAAAATGAAAGGGGACCAAGAAAAAGCAACTTGTCGCGGTGGCAGCCAAACACAACTTAGAAATTACGTGCGCGTCACAAAATTTGTGCCGCGCCGGCAGCAGTTCCCGCGTCCCCATCCTCGGGTACTTTATATGTGTACACGATCTAAGCCGGGTTGTGTGAGCCTGCGCCACTCATGATCCTGGCGGCGGATGTGGGACGCCCTTGTGATTGATGGCGTCACGCAGTACGTTTATACTTTAGGAGCAGACAGCTGACCCATAAACCTTCGCACGCCACCTGAAGTAATCAGTCATGTTGAAGTCGAGACCCTCGCTATGCAATGAACGAGAAGGGAGACCAATGTTCGTTAATCCCAATCATGTGAGCCCAATAGATGACGAAGCAACGGGAAGCATAACAAAAGCTATTTGTGGCTTTAATTAAAGTGCAGAAATGAACGCCCATTTTCATTTTCCTTTAGCTTATCATTTAGTCACTTCAATGAGAACTACAAATAATTTATATGCTTAGCTTCATTATCTGTTGGCTTCAAACGGTTGATGATAACTAAAATAGGGTCCCCCGCTTACTCCTCACTTACTCTCGCTCACACGCGTAAGAACGCTATTCTAAAGCGAACAGTTTACACTACTGGCAGCGATTTTGTAAACGACGCGTGCGATTCCCACAGCCAGTACTAACAAGTTGACGTGATCTTGGGCGCTGCAATGGGAAGCTACTCTAATCAGTTCCTATTCCAATTCTGCAACTAGCCCTCCATGAGAGGTGAAAAATTTTTCGGGCTACCCCACACTTCGCTCGTCTGTCACGGGATGTCACGCAAATTGCAAGAACTCTCATCCTAATATGATGTGTACACACTGATTAGGCATAAATACATCGAAAAAGAGCAAAACAAATATTGCTGATTGTACGCCGTTGGCCATTAGCCCTCCGCTATCAGCAAAACGTTTTCGGGCCCCGCCCACTACACCTGTCTGTCATGCGATGGCACAAAACCGCGAGAACTCGCCACGTCCAAGTGATGTGTACGCCCTAAAAACACATTAATGTACCCAAGAAAAAAATTGTTTTGGACTAGGCTGAGATTGTCTGGTTCCGAAAGAAATATCAGACGAATGCACACCCACTGCTCAGGCACTGGCTACTCGGAGCTACCAGCGAGACGATTTCTCAGCTTATAATAAAAATAAAATTGGAGGCACAGTACAACGTCGTCTAGGCCTTTCGGCAGTTGCAGGATATCCGCTGACAACGGTTCTTCGCTGAGGATAAGCTTTAGCGGTATTTTTTAACCTTGCGTTGCATAAGTAGCGATTTTCGGCCAGCCACCGCAAGCTGTAAGCAAGGGGAAGCGGACCAATTGCAGACGCCGTCACCACCCTCCCCATTCGGTTGTCGACTTTCACTGCACTAGCTCGGACCCACCGATACCCTCTGCACTTGTGGGCGTTCCTCGGCTCTAGTGAGCCATAAAAAAAAAAAAACCCTGTCAAGGCAGCCAGCGCTGTTGGCTTTCAAAGAAAACAGAAGTGATCTCCTATAAACGATGAGAGCATTTGGTAGGGCTGTTCAAATAACGCTGCAGGCCGGCTTCCGATGCTTGCGTCGGCGGTTACGTAAATTTGACGTGCGGAGATTGGAATAAAAAACAGATTGCAATAGTTTTCCGTTATAGGGCTCTTATAGCCTGCTTATTGGGGAGTATAGCGACAGCGCTAGAAAGGCGGGGTAAGATAAGACTTGCTACGCAATTAAAAGTGTTCCAGTAGCAATAACAAATCCCGACTTGCTGATCCCGAATCCTAACTTTTGCACTGAAACTTATGCGCGTCTTATCAACGCTACATATTTACTGGCGTGTGCTTAAGCGATCAGTGGCTGACATTGCTTGCGCCTCTCACTACGTTTGCGCTCACTTTCAAAGCAACGACGCCACCTTTTGCGGGTACTGAGTGGCTGCTAATCAGAACTTTACAATTCTTTTTTTCTTTTGGTGAAATAAAGGATTTCAGTTGAACGATTACTTAACGAAGCATTTCTGCAAGCAGTGCTATTTGGTGCTCATCTAATACATTGCTTGTTTCCTCCACATTCAACACAGGGGAGCATTGGCGGACGGTGGCTCTGAAAGTAAGTACGATGACGGCGATGACAGATTCTTAGTGATAATGACGACAAATCTTCACAAATCACCGCTTCCTACACGTAAATTGACGGCTATACTTCCCTCTGATCTTAACGTCATGCCCTGTAGTTTGCCCGCAGGCTTCCTGGAATTGCGAACTTCATTTCTTTTGAAAAACGGCGGAACAGTTTTGTATCACTGGTTGTAGCGGTCCGTCGATGTAACGACTTTGCCAAGTTATGGCCATAACGCGAATGCAGGTGGCGCCACGTGTAACAGACAGGTAGTGCTAGTTAGACTGTTGTCGGAAGCAAGCTGTCCCTTTAAAAGTGCCCTGAAAAAGAAATCTTCAGTGAAGCTTCTGACAACACATTTCCCACCCAAAAAACGAAATAGATCATAATTATAGACAGGATAGGCTTCGATTGCCACAGAATCACACAGAACGGCAGGTTCAATATTCATGAATTTCTTGACACAATAGACGAGACGTCATTATAGTCGTCAACGGAAAAGAAAGGCTTAGCGAACGACTGAATGATGTCATTGAACGAACGAAAGCAACTGACGGGCTATAGGTGTGCCATAGTTGGCGGCTTCGGATAAATGTCGAACACTTGGCGTTCTTTAAAGCCCATGCAACTTCGAGTACACGCACATTCTTGTCTTTGGCCCCGGGTCGTAATAGTTAAATAAGGAATACAATTTTATTAGAATTGAAATAATAATTTCGAAAAATATTTACGCGCCGTTGTGGGATTTAATCATGATTCCATCGCGCAATATTGTGATGCTCTACCCAATCAGATACATGCGCGTGTTATGCCTCGTTGTATTAACCTTTCGTTGACGAGCGTTGCCTACGGATAACATGCCATAAAAAAATTTGGATGCGAATGCGTGACATGGCCCATTGAGCGAAAACGTCGGTGGCGCCTGTAGCAGTGAAACGGCACCCAACTTCCCATTGGCTGCGACGCCACGTCACAAACGTGCCTCGCGCTCTCGTACCCTCGCTCTCGGAAGCCTGTGTTATCCGCGCATTCCTTGTCTGTGCAAGCTCTAACCTGCGCGCTGAGTACGCCTCGGTGAGGCCAAATCAAAACGTGCCAAGCATCTCAGCGCGTTCGCTTGTCCGCAAGGAGTTCATAACTCGAAGGACCGTTCAGCAGCGTTCAGTTGGATATTAATGCTTGCGTATTTACAACTCATAACCAAACGCTTACGTGTCCTCGGACTTTCTTCCTGAGTATCGGTATCGAGTACGAAGTTCCTGGCTAAATGTATTCGGCCAACACTAAATGATAGACAGCAAACGTGATGTGTTGGTTTAGATCGGGAACACAGGACGAGGAAAATGTATTTCACGCAATTCGCTTTCTTTTGCGAGCACGGTCGGAGGAGACAGACCGATGCAAGATCTCTGGCTGCAGTGGTCTGACACACGTGATGTAAAGAAAATGAAATGTGCACCCTATGGTTCACGTATTATGAGAGCTGTCTGTACAAAGTCCAAGTGGAGCTATAGGTGGCTTGGGGTGAAGCCCACTTTCAGTGTCTGGCTGGAGATTCTCACCTATTGTGGAAGAAAGGTTCGGCAAAATACTATTTTCTTTTCTTCAGCTGCGCTTCCCACTGCTCGACGGTTGGTGACAACCCCAGCCCTGAAGACCAGCTCGTCAGGTGAACAGAGCCGATCTATTGGTTAAGGCCATGGCATCCTGGGGCGGCTTTCAGGAACATTTAATAACGGAAATATTAGCCAATCGGAGTACGCGTTCTTAAATGTTCCGTAGACAACGCCTAGTCCGCACAAGAACGCGTTCTTAAATTTCGGTATTACTTCCGTTAAATAAATGTTCGCGCAAGCCGCCCCAGAACCAGGGACGCCGCCCATCTTGGAAGATTCCACCATCGCGTCATTACAATGATTAAGGTGTATTACCCTTCCTTTCGTCGAATGTGCTTACTCTCGAGGTGTGTTGCCGATTTAGATGAAAAATAAGCATTGTTTTCGGGCATTTATATGGCAGGCACTAAAGAAGTTGCAGGGCACAAGAATGTGCAGCATGACCCAAGTGACCGCAACTTTACTATACTTTCCTGCCTTCATGCAAGCTAGCGCCTTCGGATGATTGTTGCATAGACCACATCACGTGTGAGTGAGTGAGTGCAACATTGTTAGGGTGCAGTGCAGACGAGGAGGTTGCCCCGCGCCATCAGGCTACTCCCACGCGGGGGCCGGCAGGTCTAGCCTACCAGCCTTGTCGTGGGCGCGCTGGACGGCCAGGATTTGGTATTGAAGTTTTTTGCTGGTGCAGAAGCGCATCCCAGTTGGTCTTGCTCTAAGTCGGGCCGAGCGACCAGCGCTCCCAGAGCATATGTGCTAACGTAGCGGTCTGCCCACAAGCGGTGCAGGCGGCGTCAGGGAATTTGTGTGGACAAATTTGATTTAAATATGGTAATGGCGCATACGAATGGGCTTGGAGTAAGAGCAGTGAGACTGCTTGTGCTATATTAAGTTTGAGTGTGGGGCGGGAAAACCCTCCTAGCCATGTAGTAATATTTGGTGATATCGTTACGTGTGGTTGGCGTATACTTAGGTCCTGCGTCGCCGGCGCTGGAACCCTCACCCATCTGTAGAGCAGCGCGGTCGGCGAGCGCGCGCGCTGCTGCGTGGGCCGACTCGTTGGGGTTCAGGGCGACGCGCTTTACCAAGCCAACGTGCGCGGGGAGCCAGTAAATGGTATGAGGGACGATGCCATCGCTAATGTTCGAGATCGTGGCCACTTGTATAGATATGCGGCCCTTTTGAAAGGCTCCGACTGCCGCTTTTGAGTCGCTGTATCTAGCAGAGCGAGTGCGATGGCCTCTTGTTGGGCCACCTACAGGTTCGTAGTGCATAATGTGGCACAGTTCGTAGTCGAGCCAGTCTGGTCCACGGCCACCACTGCGAGCTTATTGCCGTCTTGATATGCCGCAGTGTCGACAAATCTTGCCCTTGTACTACCCATTCCCACTTGATTGACTAGTGTCGTCGCTCTCGCCCGACGCCGTCCCCCGTTGTGCACGGGGTGAACGTTGCGCGGGATGGGAGAAACAGCAACAATGCCGTTTTCTTGTACATTTTTGAATATACTTTCGCTGTTTGCTTCTTACTGCATCGGCTTGAACCTGAATTCGGCAAGTATTTGTCGACCGGTCGTCTTGGTGAATAACCGGGCAGCTGAGAGCCTTCCTGCGCTTCTGCTATCTTGGCCGCAGAGTTTCGCACACTGAGATTGAGTAGATTCTTGGTGTGTGTGCGCACGGGAAGTCCCAGCGCTTTCTTGACAATCTTCCTGATAATAACAACGAGCTTTTCCCATTCTGACCTAAGCCAATTGTGCATGGCGACGGTATAGGCAAAGTGGCAGAGCACCGAACGCATTGATGAGCCTCAGCAAATTGTCCTCCCTAAGGCCCCGGTGTTTCTCAGAGATTCTTTTGACGAGCCGAAAAGCGTTGTCTGTTTGGCGACTATTTTTCGTAGAGAGGTGCCATTGGTACCCTTTGATTCAGTAAACATGCCGAAGACCCTGTTGGTGTCTACTTTTGGAATTGCCTTTCCGTCTCTGGTGTAAAGATGTATGTGCCTTTCTTCCACGGGTTTCCATCCCTTAGGTCGGAAGCCCCATTCCTTCCTGCACAGTAGAAGCTCCGATTTTGTGGATGAGCATCTAAGTCTCGTTGGACAGAAGTACGACTCCAGCCCAACGATTGCCTCCCGCATGACATCTTGCATCCGGCCTTCGCTGCCTCCAACGCACCAGATCGTGGTGTCGTCGGCATAGATGGAATGTTTGATGCTGTTTATGCTGTCCATTCTCATGGACAGTCCAGTCATGCAGGGATTAAAAAGCACAGGGGAAATCACAGACCTCTGGGGCGTGCCTCGCTGTCCTAGCGGCACGTCTTCAGAGAAGAAGTTCCCGATGCGCAGCCTCGCTCTTCTCCCAGACAGGAAGGACCTGACGTAGTCCCACAGACTGGGCCCAAGTTTGAGGTTCACCACCCCTCTAGGATGAATTCGTGCTTGATGTTGTCGAAGACCTTCTCCAGGTCTAAGCCAAGAATAGCCTGGCTTCCCTGCAGTACCCATCGATGACTTGGTGTTTAATGAGCCTTACTGTGTGGTGCATTGAAAGGCATGCGCGAAAAGCGATCATGTTATGTGTATGAATGTCGTTTCCTTCCAGGTAGTCGTTAAGTCTGTTAAGGATCGCGTGCTCTGCCACCCTACCCACACAGGACGTGAGGGAGATAAGGCGAGGGTTCTCGCACTAGGTGGCCTCCCTGGCTTGGGGATCAACATGATGTCGGCTACCTTCCATTCATCACCCGTTTTCCATGTTTTGTTGACGAAACTGTTTAATCGTTCTATGGATGCGGCGTCGAGGTTTTGGAGGGTCCTATTGATGATCCTGTCCTGTCCAGAAGCCGACTTGCGATTGAGAGTTTGAACCAATCGCCAAATTTTGATCTCTGGAAAGTCTACGTCTAGTTGTGGTAGCGGGGGGCCGGTGTATTCTGTGAACACGCAGTCTTCGTCATCATGTTCGACCGGAAGGTACTTGGATACTTATTGTGCAACAATCTCCTTTACCGCCTGTCCTTTGGTGGCCTCACGTAGGGCACGGGCTAGCATGTCTCTGGTTGGCTTTAGTGCTGCGTTCATCCAAGAGCTTCAGAATGTTTCAGGATTTGCCGTTTCTGATTTGCCTGTCGACAGACTGGCAAATCGTCGACCACTGCTGTTTGTACAATGTGTTGCAATGTTCCTCCATTTTCTTGTTCAACATTGATATCTTCTCCCACAGCTTACGATTGTGCTTCGGCTTCTTCCGTCTTCGCAATAGCGTTTCCTTGGCTTTCAGCAGGTAGACAAGTCGGCTGTCGATCTTGTCCACGTTTAGGTCCGATTTTACCCTTTTGGTGGCAGCGGTGGTATCTTTGCGGATGCCGTCATACCATTACTTGAGGTTGTCGGGAGCATCGGACCCTGTACTACGGATGCTGCCAAAGAGATCCCTTTCAATCACCGTAAATTCACGGATCCTGCAGCGATCCACAATTGTTGATGCCTCCAATACATAGTGATCGCTGCCAAAAAGCAGGAAGGTGTTGGTCCATGCAGGCCTTTCGACATTCTTGGTGACAGCGAGGTCACCGAATTTCACACCCGCGTAGGGAAAGCCTCATCGATGATTAGGGTTAGGTCTAGTTCACTGGCGTCTTGCCAGAGGTCCCGACCCTTTCTTGCCTCGTACACGCATCCCCATAAGAGATGTAGGGCATTGAAGTCTCTGACTATGACGAGGGGGTGGGGGAGAGCTTGTCCCACTACCTTCTAGAGCAGCGTATTAAACTGCTGGCGCTTGTGCTTGGGATGGCTGTAAACGTTCAGCACAAAGACACTGTTTCTGCGTTGGTTATTCCGCGGTGTGTTGAGCAGGATTTCCACCATAATGTGTTCGACTTTACAGCTCGTCAGCTTCAGTTCTTGGGAGAGGTGTGTTAGCTTCTTATCTACAAGTTTGTAGATCCCTCGTTCGCCTCGCTGCCTGGGGACTGCTATGTAACTAGCGAGGGGCGCTGCGGAGGCTAGGGTCTATTGCAGTGCTCTAATCTGAGGTTACCCGTTAATAATATAAAGTACTGCTACAGGAGTCCTCTTTTCGAAGCGTACCCTCTGCAGTTCTATTGCAAGATACAGAAGTTTTATCGTTGTACATTATTAATTCTACTTTCATGTCCCCTTTGGGATGTCAGTATGGCTCGAAGAGTCTGTCCCTGTGCCTGGGGGACCCTGGTTTATCGACGGACGCGGGCGTGGTCATTTTCACTTTGCTTGCCAACGCTCCTTGCGGTTCAGATTTGTGTTGTGTGATGGGATTTTCGAACGCTACCATGCGATCGTTCATTGCTCCTAGCCCCTTGACTGGGTCGTTGAGCGCAGTCTGTATCTGCCTAACGCTTACCATGAGGCTAGCTACACTGCCTGCCACCATCTTAATGTTCTCTGTCACTGCATCCAGCGCTTGTTTAATCTCCTCTACCTGAGTTTCTGTGTTCTTAAACTTACTATCGCCCTACATTTGGGTGCCATGGTACCTTCCCCAGCAGCGGCCGGCACCGGTGTATTGGTTGTTTCGCGTCCGGTATTGCTATGCATGGTAATTAGCATTCCTTTAGTTCCCTCTGTTTCGCTGGCCATCCTGCTAACAGTTTTCGTAAGCACTGCGTTTTCCTTTCTCAGTCGCGATACCTCCGCGCCACTAGCATGTTCTGGAAGCGGGTCGCATTGCATGAGCTGGTCGCCGTTGCTGTTACGAATCCTGTCGGCCCAGTTTAGGGCCGACTTTCTCCTGCCCGGGTCCTCGTTGGCATGGCTTGCTGCAGGTATCTTGAGCACCGGGGAGTACCCGTGGCTGGAACATGGTCCGGTGCTGGCCTTGGATCTGGAGCGTGGCATGGAACTGGAGCGAGATATCGAATGGGACCGTAGGCGTGGTCTGGAGGAGCAACGAGTCCTGCCGCCGCCTCTGGTTCTTGATCTCCCTCGCGATCCGGATCGGCCTCTGGGTGGCGGGGTCGGAGCTGGTCCCGTTGATGACGACCGTTGAGCTCGGGGAAGGCGTCCAGATCAATGGTTAGGGACCCCTCCCAAGCGGCGCGGGACCTCAGGCCTCGCTTGCGTCTAACGACACAGGGTGTTTCATATCTTTGCTTGCATTATCGGGCCACAGTGAGCTGTTTGCTGCCGCGCAAAATACATTTCGGTTCACAAGCGTAATCTCCTTCCTGCTGCAATGGTTCCCTGCAGCCACTGCAGATCGAAGCGTTGGGCGTCGGGCAGATGCCGGAGCGATGTCCTAGTAGGCCGCAGGCATACCAGACATCTTCTTGCTTCCTGCATAAAGTGCATTTGATCAAGATGCCGCGGTATGAGACGTAGTTGGGAACCTTGTACCTGTCGAATAGCACTATGAGCGTGCCGGTATTCTCGATTCCTTTCTCTCCGAAAGCCCGTGGATTTCTTGTATTAGCGATCCTGCGGTTGATGGCCTCTGGGCCGTCGCTGAGCGCGATTCAGAGAATGACTTCCTTGCAGATGGAATGTGGTGCCACCAAGTATGCTCTGACTTCGTGGACCTTACCGGCCACCGTGATAGCTTCAACTTTGACGTAGCGGTTGACATTCTCTTGTCTATGAGCACCGATGAAGATATAATTTATCTCGGATTAGGGCACATCGTGTCCGAGTTCCTCTCGTTCAGATCGAGCCCTGCCACCCCTCATAGGGCCTCTGCCACAGTAGAGGACCAACCTTGCTGATAAATAGGCCGCCTCTCAGCCTCAAGAGCACTTTTGTGTATTCCCGAAGTGGTCGCATCTTGCTGTTACTTACAATGGTTTTCTTTATATCCCCGACGCACTAATGGCCAGGCGTCTGCGCTTGAGCATTGAGCTTGTCCGCCGGGGTTTCGGCGCCAAAAACTCCGCCGCCTCTATTCATTTTCGAGCGTCTTCCAGTTACCGTAAGCCACCCGATGTCCCTGTTAACCTCCTTTACTAAGGTCCTTTTCATTTGGCGAAAGAAAGCCCTTTTCTGCCAGAGAATCGATGCTTGTGTGCCGCATAGACAACGGCGCGGCTAGGCCCAGCGTCTGCGTCAAGGCGAGCTGCCCACCCGGCGTTGTCAGCACAAAAAACGCTTGTAAAATTGAAAGTAGTCCACCCTCCGATGCAATTTTGGTGTCCAGTGAGTCCCGGTGATCTTAAAGTCCGATACGGTACACTTTCGGTTGAGCACGGCCTCCCAAAACATCCAGAGAATAAGAAAACTCCGGAGTTGAGCGGAACGCGGCCAAACTGCTCGGCGACATCTTGGATCCCTCGTCGCGTGTCAAGAATTCGCACACAAAAGTGAGAGCGCATAACCGAATCAATCAGTGTATATCACAGTAATCAGAAAGCTGTCGTCACTACCGCTATCAAATTGTGAAAATAAATACATGTACCCTTGCCTATCTCTGTGTGATGTGCTGGTCACCCACCTTCACAGGATGGAATGACTGCTAAATATTTCTTGCGTTCTTTCTAATTAAGAAAATATTGATATTAGCTAACTATATTTATAGGTATTATGCCTGGCTAATATGTCAATAATGCGCCATATAGAGCACAATTGCAAGCATGAGCTTCAGTAGTTAGCGGTGCACTATCTTTAGCCTAAATGACCCGCTTTGGTGGCCTAGCGGCTATGGTGTTGCGCTGCTAAGCACGAGCTCGCGGGATCAAATTCTGGCTGCAGAGGCTGTAGTTCCAACGAGTCGAAATCTCCCAGCTGAATTTGGTAGGGCTTCCGCTCCAGGGTGCATGGACATCAGCAGAGTCATAGCAACACCGTGCAGACCTACGACGAAGTTTCGTTGTCTATTCAAGATGCTTAGCACTTTTCATGGCGCTGTTGACGTTGATGAACTGCTTTATGATGTTTTAGAATAAATTTGGCTTGTTTACGGTGTAATTCTGTGTTTAGTTCGTGCTCACAGAGAGAGAGAGAGAGAGAGAGAGAGAGAAATTTAAATGGTACACAATATCACACTGAGGTTGTTGCCCGGGGAGCCCTCCATCCTGTCCTGGCTCTCTTTCAGTAATAAGGGGGGGGGGGGCGCCTCTGAACATGAGCCAATCCAGGAATTCGTGCGATTCGTGTTACATACCGATCGTCCCACGAACGTAGCCTACATTGGATTAGATGAAACAAAAACAAGAAAAAGGAGTAAAGAAATGAAACACCATCGATTTGACTGTTACATTACTGTCGAACAGAAGGACAAGTGCCCGGCTACCTAACGAATGCCGGGCGCTTAAATAAACAACCGGTGGATGAATATTTATCTTTATCTCTGTCGTAGGTACTAGTGACGACACCGACTACCGAACCCCAGGTGAGTGAAATGTGAAATATGTTTATTGTATGATATATGGGAAATAACGAATGCAGTTTCAGCTCGTAAAGCGAGAGAGAAAGTTTTCGTCGCGAGTAAATGAATGATTTTATTTTTATACGCACTGGTCAACGGACACGCGTCATTTGTTTTATTGCAAGCAGGCATTCAGAGCGTTAAGTAATACTCTAATACATACAAAGCAACACATGACGGAGCACCGTTAGTCCCATAACTAATAACATAACATTCTTTAAAAGCATAGATAACGTTATTTGGGATGCCTTGTAGGATATGAAGTAGCATTATCCCAAGGGTTCCAAAACACACACATGATATGGATATGCCATTTTGTGCTGCATCAGTCCTTCTAGCTGACGACAACTTTCGGATTGTAGAGATTAGCGAAGAGCCAATATTACATGACATAGTTTAGATGGGCAACGACGTACAAGACAGCCTGCAGGGTCAGCCAGAGCAAATAACTTTAGTAAACCTTTTGTTCCTGTGTCGTACAGTATGACGAGTTTGAGAGTAAAACAACATGATTTTTTTTGCACTTCCAGCGCCTAAAGGACACAGCGATAGAAGGGGCAAGTATCAGCCACCTGCACTCTTCGCACTATTACGTTCAGATAATCTTCTTGTGCCGAAGCAACGGCTTCTCGCTGGAGCAGTATTCGGAATTTTATCCCCTTTCAGACGACCTAGTTGCACGTGGTCTGATAGAAGTGTAAAGTCTGCATGGATATCGTGCTCTCTTATCGTGCTTACCGACATCGCCTGCTTGTATTACGTACTTTGTGACGATAGCTTCACTTGAGGCTGTCACTATGTGACGTCCCTGTACAAATTGATTTGTCTTGCTTTCAGTAATTTAAAAAAAAAAACTATTGGCACGTGATTGGGTGAAATATTTGGGCAGGATATGAAGTCAGGAACACGTGGATGTATATTGATACGTGTACTTATCTTTATCGGGCGACCACGTTTCGCCGCTTAACAAATGCAATCGCACAGCGCAGGACGCGCCTGCATGTATCCGACGTTTCTGGAAAGTTATCGATGCTTCTACCCGGCTGTCTGTTGTCGCCGAACCTTGTGTTATCTGATTTCATCGCGTAGCGCGAATGGTGTAGAACTTTGTGGAAAGCACGCGGGCCCAAACGATTAGTCTGGAACATTCGACGACTGCTCTATAAAAGCCGACGCGCTTGACCCGATGAGCAGATTTTCGACGATCGCCGAGCGTGTTCGCCGCTATCGTTGCGCTATAAGTGTAGCCTGTTTTGTGGGCACAGGTTCGCCCAATAAAAGTTAGTTTTCTTGTTCACAGTATTGCTACTGTGTTCTTTCTTCAACGTCACCACCACGTGACATCTGGTGGAGGTGCTTGTGCGTTCATGTACCGAACGCCCCCGCAAAGCCGCGATCCAAGCCCGAAGCCCGAGGACAAAACCGACACCGCCCAAGACCAGCGTGCTAGCCGCAGACTGCAAGGCCTGCCCCCAGAGCACGGACATCTTCCTGAGGCGACAAAGAAGATCGTGGTCAAGACAACCTCAATGGCTGCCCCAGCGTCCCCCGTTATCCTACAACAACCCCGGGACCCACCGACCTTCCATGGAGCAGCGACTGAAGACCCGGAATCTTGGCTGGAGACCTACGAGCGAATCGCGACATTCAACAACTGGGACTCCGACGACAAGCTGCGGCATGTCTACTTCGCCTTAGAAGACGCCGCCAGAACGTGGTTTGAGAACAGGGAGTCGACCTTGACTACGTGGGACCTGTTCCGTAGCGGCTTCCTGTGCACCTTTACAAGTGTCGTGCGCAAGGAAAGGGCCGAAGCTATACTGGACGCCCGAGTGCAGCTACCAAACGAGAACGTTGCCATCTTTACGGAAGAAATGACCCGTTTGTTCCGCCACGCCGACCCGGATATGGCCGAGGAAAAGAAAGTTCGCCTACTCATGCGTGGTGTGAAGGAGGAACTTTTCGCCGGGATGGTAAGAAGCCCACCGAAGACCGTCGAAGAGTTTCTTCGTGAGGCGACGAACATCGAGAAGACACTCGAAATGCGGAACCGGCAATTCAACCGCCGTACAAGCTCTACCCCCTACGCAGGAATTCAATCACTGGCCACGGACGATCTGCGCGAGACCATCAGGGCCATTGTGCGCGAAGAACTGCGCAATGTCTTGCCTTCGTCGCAGCCTCAAGTGGCTTCGATCGCCGACATCGTAAAAGAAGAGGTGCACCGATCGCTTGGAGTTCCTGAGGTGCAACCAGAACCACCGCAGCCTCAGCCGCAAGCGATGAGCTACGCCGCCGTCGCCCGCCGTCAAGGTCCCTTTCCACTACCGCGCCAGGGCCCTGTAACGCCGCAATTCCGTCGACCACCACCGCCGCCGCCAGCACGCCCACCCGTCGCCCAGCGCAGCTACCCGAGGAAGACTGACGTTTGGCGCGCTCCTGACCACCGCCCGCTCTGCTACCACTGCGGAGAGGCAGGTCACGTCTACCGACGATGCCCATACCGGGAGATGGGACTCCGAGGGTTCGCCGTGAACGCGCCGCGACCACAGATTGGCGAACGACCTCGCGATATCGCCGACTACCTCGCCGCCACTCAGTGGAGCCCTCGACGACCGTCCCGTTCGCCGTCACCAGGCCGTTACCTGTCGCCGCAGCGCCGACCATACACTGGCCCAGCCCGGGGCCGGTCTGCGAGCCCATATCCGGAAAACTAAAAGCAGCAACCGATGGAGGTGCGGTTGCTGTTCGTCGAACTGACGAAGATCCTCCGCCGCCGACGAAGACGCCGAAGAAACCATCTCGACGACATAATAACGACACGCCGCCGTCCCGAGGAAGTCGGGAAGCCAAGACTACACCGACGAAAGACGACTTGACGACGCGACGTTCCAGCTTCAATTCAACACGACGCAGCCGTGATCCGACGCCAAGACCCAACTGCAACGCAAGACAAAGAACCACCGACCTCGACGTGCTTCTAGACGGCCACGCAGTCACCGCCTTAATCGACACAGGCGCCGATTTCTCAGTCATGAGTGGACACATCGCCGTCCAGATGAAGAAGGTTAAGACTGCATGGGAAGGCCCTCAAATTCGGACCGCTGGAGGACACCTGATTACGCCGACAGGAATGTGCACGGCAAGAATTACCATTCACGACCGGACTTACCCTGTCACCTTCGTTATCCTCCAACAGTGTTCACGAGACGTCATTCTCGGTATGGACTTCCTGGACCAACACGGCGCAATCATCAACCTGAAGTCGAAGTCAATAACGCTGTCGGAAGATAAAGCGATACCGCCGGAGAGCCCTCGTAGTCACCACGCCTTGAATGTGCTCGAAGACCAAGTGAGCATCCCGCCCCGCTCCAGCATTGTTATTTCGGTCGGCACCGAAATACCCGCTGACGTAGAAGGCGTCATCGAAGGCGACCAACGTCTACTGCTAGACCGTGAAATTTGCGTCGCAAGAGGGATCGCTCGACTGCATGGAGGGAAAACTGAAGTGTTGCTGACAAACTTCAGCCAGGAGTTCAAGCACCTCAACAAGGGCACGACGATCGCGTACATCGAGGAAATTCTGGAAACAAGTAATGCGTTTGTCCTCTCGGATTCCGCCGCATCTACCCCGACGACCATGGTTCCCGAACCAGACTACGACATTAATCCAAGTCTCCCAGTGATTAAGCAACAGCAGCTCAGAAGTCTGCTCCGACGATACAAAAGCTGCTTTTCGACGACATCGAGGATTCGACAAACACCAGTCGCCAAGCATCGCATAATCACCGAGGAGTACGCTCGACCACTCCGCCAAAGCCCTTACCGAGTTTCGCCGCGAGAACGCGAAGCTATAAGAGAACAAGCCGACGAAATGCTGCGCAACGACATCATCCAGCCGTCGAAAAGCCCATGGGCATCCCCTGTTGTCCTGGTGAAGAAAAAGGACGGAACCCTACGTTTCTGCGTCGATTATCGTCGTCTGAACAAGATCACGAAGAAGGACGTATACCCCCTTCCACGGATAGACGACGCATTGGATCGGCTCTGCAACGCTAAGTATTTCTCCTCGATGGACCTCAAGTCTGGCTATTGGCAAATAGAAGTCGACGAAAGAGATCGCGAAAAGACCGCCTTCATCACCCCAGACGGCCTCTACGAGTTCAAGGTTATGCCATTTGGACTGTGCTCGGCGCCTGCAACGTTCCAGCGCGTGATGGACACGGTTTTAGCGGGATTGAAATGGCAGACCTGTCTCGTTTACTTGGATGACGTCGTTGTATTCGCCGGAAATTTCGACGATCACCTTAGGCGGCTTGCCACAGTACTAGAGGCCATCAAGTCATCAGGGCTCACTCTGAAGCCAGAAAAATGCCGCTTCGCTTACGACGAGCTTCTGTTCCTAGGCCACGTCATCAGTAAATCCGGAGTACGCCCCGACCCCCAGAAAACAGCTGCCATCGCAAAGTTCCCGCAGCCCACCGACAAGAAGGCAGTGCGTAGATTCCTTGGCATGTGTGCCTACTACAGGCGCTTTGTCAAGGACTTTTCACGCATCGCCGAGCCGTTGACACGTCTAACTAAATGTGATGTTGAGTTCAAGTGGGAAACGCCGCAGGCCGACGCATTTGAAGAACTCAAACGACGCATGCAGTCGCCGCCGGTACTTGCGCACTTCGACGAGTACGCCGACACAGAAATCCATACTGACGCCAGTAGCCTAGGCCTCGGTGCCGTTCTAGTCCAGAGGAGAAACGGAGTCGAACAGGTGATAGCTTACGCTAGCCGGTCGCTGTCAAAAGCGGAAGGCAACTATTCTACAACCGAAAAGGAATGCCTCGCCATCGTTTGGGCTACAGCTAAATTTCGCCCTTATCTTTATGGCAGGCCATTCAAAGTCGTCAGTGACCATCACGCGTTGTGTTGGCTAGCGAGTATAAAGGATCCTTCAGGACGACTGGCACGGTGGAGCCTCAGACTACAAGAATACGACATCACTGTAACCTACAAGTCAGGACGAAAACACTCCGATGCCGATTGCCTATCACGCGCCCCCATTGACCCGCCGCCGCAAGATGACGAAGATGACGCCTTCCTTGGCATGATAAGCGCGGAAGACTTCGCTGAACAGCAACGGGCAGACCCGGAGCTAAAAGGCCTGGTGGAATATTTGGAAGGGCACACCGACGTTGTCCCCAGGGCATTTAAGCGCGGATTATCTTCCTTCACGCTTCAAAACAATCTCCTCGTGAAGAAGAACTTTTCACCAGTCCGCGCCAACTACCTTCTTGTTGTCCCGTCAGGACTTCGTCCAGAAGTATTGCACGCTCTACATGACGATCCGACCGCTGGACACCTCGGTTTTTCCCGGACACTGTCGAGGATACAAGAAAAGTATTATTGGCCGCGCCTGACCGCCGACGTCGCCCGTTATGTCAGAACATGCCGAGACTGTCAGCGACGCAAGACACCGCCGACAAGGCCAGCCGGATTACTACAGCCAATCGAGCCTCCTTCCCGACCATTCCAGCAGATCGGGATGGACTTGCTGGGACCCTTTCCGACGTCAACAACCGGAAATAAGTGGATCGTCGTGGCGACAGACTACCTCACCCGCTTCGCTGAAACTAAAGCACTGCCGAAAGGTAGCGCAGCCGAAGTGGCGAAATTCTTTGTCGAAAACATCCTGCTTCGACATGGCGCCCCAGAAGTCCTCATCACCGACAGAGGAACGGCCTTTACAGCGGAGCTCACCCAAGCCATTCTGAAATACAGTCAGACAAGGCACAGGAGAACCACGGCCTACCACCCGCAGACGAATGGTCTTACGGAGCGGCTGAATAAGACCCTCGCCGACATGCTAGCGATGTACGTCGACGTCGAACACAAGACCTGGGATGCCGTCCTGCCGTACGTAACATTCGCTTACAACACGGCGGTGCAAGAAACAACACAGATCACGCCGTTTAAGCTGGTTTACGGCAGGAACCCGACAACGACGCTCGACGCCATGCTGCCCCACGTCACTGACGAAGAGAATGTTGACGTCGCTAGCTATCTCCAGCGAGCCGAAGAAGCCCGACAGCTCGCCCGCCTACGGATCAAGAACCAACAGAGGACCGACAGCCGACACTACAACCTCCGACGACGCTTTGTTGAGTACCAGCCCGGCGACCGTGTTTGGGTTTGGACCCCGATACGCCGACGAGGACTCAGTGAGAAACTACTCCGACGCTATTTCGGACCCTACAAGGTCATCCGACGTATTGGCGCTCTGGACTATGAGGTCGTGCCAGACGGCATCTCGCATTCACAGCGGCGCCGCGCACGATCTGAAGTGGTCCACGTGGTGCGCCTTAAACCCTTTTACGGACGCTGACGAACTTCGTCATTTTGTTCTTTTCTTTGCTACGAGTGCTTTTGTTTATTACCTTCGTTTGTTTGCAGCATCGGGTCGATGCTTCTTAAGAGGGGGGTATTGATACGTGTACTTATCTTTATCGGGCGACCACGTTTCGCCGCTTAACAAATGCAATCGCACAGCGCAGGACGCGCCTGCATGTATCCGACGTTTCTGGAAAGTTATCGATGCTTCTACCCGGCTGTCTGTTGTCGCCGAACCTTGTGTTATCTGATTTCATCGCGTAGCGCGAATGGTGTAGAACTTTGTGGAAAGCACGCGGGCCCAAACGATTAGTCTGGAACATTCGACGACTGCTCTATAAAAGCCGACGCGCTTGACCCGATGAGCAGATTTTCGACGATCGCCGAGCGTGTTCGCCGCTATCGTTGCGCTATAAGTGTAGCCTGTTTTGTGGGCACAGGTTCGCCCAATAAAAGTTAGTTTTCTTGTTCACAGTATTGCTACTGTGTTCTTTCTTCAACGTCACCACCACGTGACAATATGGATGTGGTCTATGTGGAAGCGGGTAGGCGTTGTTCCACTTACTCATGGAAACGTTCTCGACGCCTTCAAAAGTTTAAGTTCCATATAGCTTTAAAAGAAGTGGAAAGTAAGATGCTGAAAACCGGTGACGCTTCCTTTGTGTATACATACCCAGAGCGCCCCAGCTATCATGCACCAGAATTTAAAAATATGCAAATGCCACGAAGCTGGACAGAACCAAGGTAATGTCTGCCATCGCTTGGCGATATTCAGATTATATTTTTTTTGCATTCCGCCTGATTACATAATTTACATTTACATCATTACATTTTTACCCTTTAGCATATCGAATGCAAAAAAAGAAAATAAACATCAGGTGTTTCCGTGTACTTTGGCATACATCGGCGATAGTATATCCTTGCAATGCTAAACGTTTCCATTCCCCTCTGCTCATTGGCGGTACGTGAGCTCTGTGCTTGAAGGTGGAGAGGTTGACTGTGTTCCACCTTGTCATCCAACGCCTACAGTCTATATAGCGACCGATGTAAAACAATCTTTTCTTTCAGGTAGCCATGTCATGGGGATTAATGTCCCAAAGCAACGCACGGGCCATAAGAGACGCAGCAGTAGACGGGGGGGGGGGGGGGGGGCGATTGTGCTGCGGAATAATTTTGACCACCTAGGGTTTCAATGCGTCCATGATCTACGCAGACGAGTGGTTTTTTGCACTTCGCTCCCATCAGAATGATGCCGCCACGACATAATTGAATCCGCGATGTAACGCTCAGAGTCGGGATGTCACAACCACTGAGTGAGCAAGGAGGATCATTGCTCATAAAGCGTGTTATTATTAATAGCGTTTATTATTATTAATGGCGTGTTATTAATAATGCGATTGTCTGATCTTCGTTGGTTTGTTTTCTCATCTGCATGCACCCCACCCTAACAGAGCGCCCTAATGTGACTCCCTCAAGCAGCCGCTAGGTGCTTCGTCGACAGCTTTCCGTGACGAAGTGGAGAGTCCCAAGCTGGGAGAGGTTGCGGTTGCTTGCGCCGCGATCATTCTGATGCGCTAATAAACTGTGAAAGAAGCTCTCTCCTTTCGTTGTGTTCGACATAATGAACTGACGAGATGTGGCATTCGCAAGCAAACAATCTTTTTTTTTTTTAAGCAACACCATCACCAGCATATTTTATGCCCTCTGCTCAACTAAGGCCTTTCCCGACGATCTCCAATTACTGCTGTTCGCGTCAGGCTATCCTTCATTTATGCATGCAGGGTTTTTGTAATCTAATGCCACCATTTTATCGCCTGACTTTCTCGATTGCGTTTCACTTCGCTCGGTGCCCGTACTGTTATTTCTTTCATTATCTGCTCACTTTTTCTTCTGTGAATCTGGAGGCAGTAAACGAGGTGTTTGCACTTACATTTTCCTATACTTTCTGATATACGTTCTGCGGAATATTGTGTAATGTTTTATTCTTCTGATTACGCAATGCATCTGACGCGTCAACCAAGGGTCACAGGGCCGATATTTGAAACTTTTCAACCATAGCATTGTCATCGTAGACCAACTTTGACAATCATGTATGATTGTTTGTGCCAGAATTCTTCCGGTGTTGCATGCTTTTCGTTTGCTTCGCCGGCTTTCGCATGATCGTTCACTTTGGGAACCTGGTTGCTCAATGCAGCTTCTCTGTTTTCTAGTCTTAACCCGCTGTGGGCTAGGACTTCCATACTTTGAATTATGTAACGTGTGTCTCATCAAGGCGTTTGTATCAGAGCAGTGTAGAGATGCGCATTCAGACTGTGATTGACTATTGTCTTTCCTTCTCCCGAGACTCACATTTTTTTTTAATTCGTGGCATACAATTCCAGAAAATTACCGTTAGCTTAGTTTTCAAACTACGAACAGCCTGACAAATAACAGAGGTGATATAGTAGATGATTCTGCCGGGCTATTTAGTAAGACCAAACTGCCTTTTCAAAGGAGGACTGAGCTGTTTCTTCCGCATGCAGTATGCCTCTTCGAAGCAGTGTGAGCGGCGAAAAGCTGAACATGCACAATTCATTATACTGCATGGGCGAATATAATGCAAATTCGCAGGTAAGTTATCAGTGTACAAGCGAAGGCCAGCCTAATACAACTCAAGTCATGCGTTCTACATATGACTAGAAGGCAGTACGTGAATGGCTGATGGAAATATGCACTCCAATCACTGTGATACCCGTTTGCCATCGCTTCTGTGAATTTCTGCAATACTTAATTCACTCCCAAAGTCATGTTTAGCTCATTTGCCATTGAGGCCAATCTGCCTGCTCTCTTACAATAAAAGGGCAAGCACATTGCCGCCTATTTGAAGTGAGAGAGAGAGAAAGATAGAGAGAGAGAAAGATAGAGAGAGAGAGTCTTTAATAATATGCACGGAATATTTGGAATGCACCTATTTGCAATACTATAACGGTTTAAGTTATACTAAAAAATGGCTGAGAAACACACAAGCTAAATATGTGCAAGAAATAGTTGAGCCTTTATGGAGCAAGTAAATATACATCGAAGCATTATATTTTGATTGGGAGTGTGTCTTGTTTCCGGCTTTAAATAAAAGAAGCTTCTGATAACATATGGTCTATTTTTCTCTCTTGGTAGAAATAGCTGCAATACTTAGAAGGCTCTGTTCCTCGCAATACTTGTTTGTGCCTAGAGAGAGGGCTCACTCGTAAACAAAATGTCGTAGTTGTTACTAACTAGAGCTCCACCATTTGCTACCTCAGTTGGTAACGATAAAGTGTGTTACATCACTAATTAAAGAAGGCAGTCAGTGTTACTAATTTCCCTGAGATAACAGTTCCAAACGCAGTTAGCACCACCTGATATAAACATTGTCGCTTCTGCTGCATATATTGCACCAGATGTGTGGCGTATTGGAGAGTGAGCCGGATATGTGTTGTGGAAAATAAATTTTCAATCTGCCGGTGCTAACTGCATTCGGAATTGGTAGCTAAGACCCCTCAGTAACAGCGACTACCTTCTTTGTCAGCGATGTTACTAACTCTACTGTTACCAACTGCAGTTATACCAAGGTAGCAAATGGTTTCACACTAGGTGGTAATTACTACGGCATTTATATAGGAAAGACTTTGTCCTAGTTGAAGCGTGTGGATGGATCTGGACTTGGATTTCACACGCACACTTAGCGCTCTATGAACAGACCAGGATATACAAGCACTGATACGTGGGAACACATTGAACGCGACCATAAAACGCGCATATCAAACGTTCTTGAAGGGCGTCATTCTTTTGGTAAAGGTCGCCATATTTGCCCTTATTACATAGTACATGATGGTGCAGCGTTGCGGTGATGTCGGTGCTGATGGTATTGTGCGTTGTCTATTGCTTGAGTACATTTATGATCATGTTATGAGATATATCATCGCATTCACAAAGGGTGATGTACATTCGCGAGGTGCGAACTTTCAGCTCTAAATGGCCTCACATTGAGCCGTGGACGTCCATTAGCTTTGCTGTTGGCACAACTTGCACACGAATCTCATAATTTATTGAGAACAATTTTTTTATATTGGATAGAATAGTAGGACTCATGTTTCAGCAAATATTTGCATACCATTTAAATTAGTAAGGAAACACAGAGCAAAGAGCTCTTTGATTAGCCTTCTGGAATGGGATAGCTTGCCCTAATATTACATTGGTTCCGGCAACTGCCTTTTTTAAGCTGCACAAGTTATTTTGTTGTTATAATCTGTCCAATCAATGTCGAAACAACTTAATATATGTATATATATATATATAGCTGTTACAGTAGTCGTACGTTAAAGAAGTCGTAAGACTAAAGGGGTCAAATATCAGAATGCTGCGTGAACATATGCGCCAAAAATGTTTGCTTCTGAAAATGTAGCATAAATGTAGTGATATCAAATTCATAATTGGCTTCACAAGGGGACTTTCACAAATAAGTCAAAGCTGACGCGCTAACATCGCAACGTTTCCGGCATGGTACCACGTGATGATCAGCAACGTTTGAAATTGGGCTGATTGTCGAAGTTGCATGACTCATTAGTCAGTACAACGACACAATGACAGGGAGACGAATGCGGAGAAACGAGACTGAAGGAGCCAAGAGTTCCTTCGTTGAGTCTTGTTTCTTCGTGACCGTGTTCTTGTGCTTACGCTATCGCAAGGATCATGATACGTGACAAAACAGCAGCGAGGTTAACGCATTCAGATGAGTACTGGAAAATAAAAGAGTTCCTCTTCATCTCCAAACACTTTTAGCCAAGAGTGCACACTAGACAAGCGGTCACCTCAGCCCTCTAAGCTCTAAGGTTCTTCCATCGAGCGTTGGCTTGACCTCATTCTAAACGCCATCACTAAAAGTGCTGCGATGATGGCGAAATACAAATTAAGCGCCATTTCTAATCGAAAGGCTCTCGAGCGCAATTTAATTGAGACCATTCTAAAAAAGGCACACATTTGCCCATTCATCGCTTATTAAGATTGTAATTGTGTTTTATCTGGAACCTTTTTTTACCATACATATACCTGACCTCCCAGCAGAAGCATTGATGCTGGTATGCGGAACAGGACAGCCCCAGAAGGTGTGCAACGCGTCATAAACTTAGCCGCTTGTACCAATCCGTAGTAAGGAGCTTACACTAGTGACCACCTTGAACATAATTCATTCAAGCAATAAAGTCTTCACACGATACTTGATAAATATTAACAGGTACATTCATTCGTCGAACTCAAGAGTTAGAGCATGCCGTATGACAAGTCGCGTTTATCTCTCACTATAAAACAGTTTAATGTGTAATGGTCAACCGCACTGTTGCAGAACAAATGATTTTCGTACCTATTAAGCTATAGATTGCACAAAACAGCCTATTAGTACACACACACACAAAAAAAAAACTTCGGCAAGCGCCACACTTTTCCATTAAAATATCGTAGCATCCGCCAGGTACTGTATGTTGTATTTTTTGTTAATTGCCTGATGGTGGCATCAACATTAATAAACTTATAAGATGCAGTGTTTACTGCCATTGTCTGATGTTACCATGCTGGAACAAGACGTTGGGAGCCGAGATTACCTGGGGGTCGTTTTGGTAACTTTTGTCTCAATTCAACTCAATGTCGATGTCTCAATGTCAACTTTAGGCCCAGAAAAAGCAAACATGTGCAAGCGCAATGCACATGTTGGAACTTTTGTAAAACAAAGCTCCTGCGAAGAGGTTAAATAAACGCTAGACAAGTCAATGCAGTGCGTGTAAGTATTTTTTTAAATTTTCATCTAATGCAACGCCCCAAGTTTGATGGCATGCTATGTTTATGTTTATGTACCGTGATTGACGTAATAGTTCTGCGGAAACCCGCAAGGTGGAGAGGAGTAACCAATAAAGGGAAAATCAGACATCCACCCGTTCGTAGCAATTGCTACAAAGGAAACCCATACGGGTTCCTCGAAAGAAAAGCTTCATAGTTGAAGAAAGATTCGTCCTGGTCCGGGACACGAACTCGGGACCACCGCCTTTCCGGGGCAGCCGCTCTACCATCTGAGCTAACCAGGCGGCTAGCAGAAGGGAGGGCGAAGTCGAATTTCTCGACAACACGAAGCAAGGCAAGAGATTGACGTAATAGTTCTGCGGAAACCCGCAAGGTGGAGAGGAGTAACCAATAAAGGGAAAATCAGTCATCCACCCGTTCGTAGCAATTGCTACAAAGGAAACCCATACGGGTTCCTCGAAAGAAAAGCTTCATAATTGAAGAAAGATTCGTCCTGGTCCGGGACCAGGACGAATCTTTCCTCAACTATGAAGCTTTTCTTTCGAGGAACCCGTATGGGTTTCCTTTGTAGCAATTGCTACGAACGGGTGGATGTCTGATTTTCCCTTTATTGGTTTATGTACCGTATTACCGCAAAATCTGCCGCAATGCAAACACGAATCCAGGTGGATGCACATTATGAGACGTCGGCGAAATAACGTCACGTAGACGAAGACGATGTTTCGTGTTTCTCGTGGAGAAATTTTTGTTTGAAAAATGAAAAACTAATTTGTTTATCCTTTTCTCTCTCTCATCTATCGCATCATTTTGCCCCTCCCCCAGTATAGGGCAGCCAGCCGGAGATAATCTCTGGTTAACCTGGTCTTTGCCTTTCTCTCCCTATCTCTCTCTCTCGAGAAGAAGAACGGTGGGGAGAGGCTTGGATATTTTTAAAGAAATGTTACCACGTCCTGCAGCATTTACCGTTGTTTTAGGTAAGAAAGACTAGTTGATCTTTCGTGTACTTAGATTCGGGTGCACGTTAAAGAACCCTGGGTGGTCTAAAATATTCCGGCACCCACTACGGCATGCCTCATAATCAAATCGCCTTTAGGCACGTAAAACCCCATATTCCTTCATTTTTTTCTGTTGACCTTTGCAAATGTAAATGTGCCGCTCTATAACAGTTGCTCAGTTTAGAGTAGCCTTGAGCCTTCTAAAGCTGCGGTGAGAAGTAACGGCTCCTAGCTGGATGTTTCGGATGCCACGTCGCTAGTAGTTATGCGAGCTTCTGCTCCACTTGTCGAGTTGCGGAGTTACGTTCACGTATAATGCTTATCTGCCACACCGAGGGAGCATGGTCCCTTTGCCGTGGCTGATTTCGTGAGCTTAGCCAAGTCTTTGTCAAGTTCGAAAGTTTGCCAAGTTAAAAGAAGCATAACCAGCTATTGAAGCATTATAAATTAAATAAAGGGCGAACAATGCCAGTAACGTTAACATTGAGTTCCGCAGTAATTCCTGTGGTCGAGAAACCAATAATATTCCCTTGTAAGTATACGTGTGTGTAGCTTTTTGTCTGCGTCTTCCTACGTAACAATATTTTTACATTAGGTACATCTTAACGATCCCTTTCGAGATCTTGTAAACCAAGACAATACACTGCACAACATAGAACATATTAAATTAATATATATTTTGGGGTTTTTACATGCCAAAATCACGATTTCATTCTGAGGCACGCCGTAGTGGGGGGACTTAGAATAATTTCGACCACATGAGGTTCTTTAACGCACCCCGAATTCACGGCACACGGGCGTTTTTATATTTCTCCCCCATGGAAATGCGGCAGCAGCCGCGGCTGGGATTCGATCCCGCGACCACGTCGTGCTCAGCAGCGTAACGTCAAAGCCACTAAGCAACCGCCATGGGTTCGACAAAGAACAAACACTTCGAGTGTTGCTAGAACTCTTACAATTAGTAAAAAGAAAGGAACAGGCATGGATAACTACACCATTTCTAGTGCTAGCTCCGTTTCCATAGAGAGCTCATTAAAGTTTTATGACTGAGCAACAGATGCGTCGACAAAAAGTTAGCAGGTGGAATCATTTCATCTGCCCTTCTTGAAAAACAAAACAAACAAAACACATGAATATCGTGTGATCATTTTTACTCAGTTGTCGATTTCAGACGAAATATCCAATCGGGGGGCACGAATCGATGACTAGATATCTTGAAGAGAAAACAAGTGGAGCGCATTTTACATTAAGAAAACAACCACTCAGGCTAGGCTCGTTACATTATTTGTCGTAGCACTTACGGCGAGCGTACTTCTAGGAAACATTCTGCAGAAAGAAGGCTACGTATTCACATTGTTCGCACCTTCTTCCTGTTAAATTTCCCACGTGACATCTGACAGAACGGCACCACTCGGAGCGCCTTCCGACGTGCTCGGGCGATCAACATTGAAGTCAATGCGTAGTGCCTATAGTTGCGCAAGCGATACGCTTAATTACTTTCTGCATATTTGAGACATCCGAAACAATTCTTACGTACCAGATCGCAAAGCTCTTTATACCATGTCATTAGCAAAACAGAAAACAACAGCGCGCTTTCCAAGGATAAGATTAGCGAAAACGATAACGTAATTGTAGCGGAAGATTGAAGAAAGCTTCGAAGAAGTGTATGATCGTCGATGAGAGCGATTCAGCTCGGAAAGCTCTTGCATTAAAATGCGGTGCGAAAGAAAAAAAATGCATGCCCCATTCTACCCTGTGCTGTGTAGCACACGACAAATAGGTGACACACACACTCGCACACACACACACACACGCAAACGCAAACGCACACACACACACACGCACACACACACGCACACGCGCACGCGCACGCACACGCGCACGCACACGCACACGCACACACACACACACGCACACACACACACACACACACACACACACACACACACACACACACACACACACACACGCACACACACACAAATAAATAAATAAATAAATAAATAAATAGCCATTGCAATTTTTGCTTGTTACGGGGTATGAGTCATCGCTGATGATGATAGCTTTTGCTCGCACACATGAACATTTTATGGAACCCTAGCCATAAACAACTTCGCTGTAATAAAAGAGTTCATACGTAATTCATGGTGATATAGTACAATGATTAGATTGTATGAATAACACAACGTATACGTATGAATACAATACGGTATGCCAAGTAGACAGCTGTCTAGGTGTCATGTGCTGTTTTCATCACATAAACGTAAACGTGGCCGCATTTGTTCTGGCGTCTGGCTATAGTGTTTGCGCTCTAAATTAACACGACCCAGCGTGAAAGCAGCAGGGCGCTACCAAGGCAGCAGGCGTGGAGCGTGGAAGCCATACAGACAGTTTGAATTAGCATATAGTGGCCGCTATCTAGGGGTACCAGGACGTCGAGAAGCAGCGTAAAAAAAAAGAAAAAAAAAAGGCGACAACACGGAAGGCATGTCCTGGGCTGAGAGAGAAATGGATAACCATGATAATCCGGCGAAAAACTTAAAAAATGAAAACAATGTGCCCATGATAATTTAGTGCACTGCCGTCATTGTGGCCTCCATGTCTTGATACTATTTTGGCGTGGAGCCACGTACATGACGTCACGCGAAAACTATTTATAATGGGTAGAAGAAAGCGGAGTTCTGGCCGAAACGGTCGCACATTTTGACAGTGTACAGGCACAACATACATGCTGGAACAAAGATAAACGTTGAACTTCTAAATGGTGTGTATTTCACGCGTACGCACAATTACGGTGAAATTTGCGACATGTATAAAACAAATGACTGTTACATATAGAACGAATGGTTCAAAACTAAAGATAAGAGAATCACGCAACCCACACACCATCACCGGGAGCCTAAGTAAATCTGCGTATTAAATATGTACAAACGAGAATTAAGATAAATTTTTGTTCAGCGCTTGCTATACCGCTGAGAAGCGTATAAAATAAAACGTTGGTCTCTATAGGTAAACAAGTGAAGGCCAAGAAAAGGGAAACGAGGTCGGCGTTTAGAGGATGAGATAGAAGGATTTAAGAAATCTGCAGGCATCAAATGGGGCTCATCTGAAACACGGCGGCAGTGATAGGAAATAGTCGGGAGGGGCTTTCGTCCTACAGTTGTGTTGAGCCGCGTTGAAGCTGATAACGACATATCTCTTGTATGCTTTTAGAGCGTAGCTCTTGGGCACCCGTTCCTGCGACGAGCATCGGCGCCGGCGTCGTCCCTCGGCGTCCTCGTAACCGAGCGAGTGAGCACAGCAAAGGATGAAAGAGCGACCGCTGAGCGCAGAGGGAAGGCGGCGATTGCGAAGCGAGTGCGAGGAGGAAACTGGAGGAGGAAAGTATGGCGACAGAAGCGGGAGAAGAAAAGTGTAGTACTGCGCAAGACGGGCTTTCCGGCGACAATGACTACAGGATGGCGCCAGAATAGCGCGCGCCGTAAAGTTTAGCGCGCCGTCTGTTCACCGATGACGCCACCGATACCATGTACGGAAACAAGGCGCTGCATGAGTGGAGGTTTGTCTGCGGTGGCTGCTGTGAATCACACCTACGCGTCACCCACGCGCTGCCTCTCGCGATCTCGCGGTTAGCGAGGTGGTCGCGTCACACCGCTGCGTTTACAACGTTCCTCACGAAACAGATTCTCCGCGCAAACCGATATATCGCAAAATTAAAAAAAAAAAAAACGCGAACAGCTGCCTTCAAATTTCGCATTAGGGAATATCGTAATGGGCGGTAAATGTTTTTGATCGAATTGAATTCTGAGATTTTACGTGCCAAAACCACGATTTGGTTATAAGACACGCCGTAATGGAGGACTTCGGAATAATTTGGACTACCTGGGGTCTATAACGTGCGCACAATGCACGGGACATGGGCGTTTTTGCATTTCGCCCCCATCGAAATGCAGCCCCCGCGGCCTGGATTTGATACCGCCCCCTCGCGCTTAGCAGCCCAACAGCAGAGCCGTTTAGCCACGGCGGCGGGTCTAGGTGCATTCCTTACGATGGGTAACAGCGCACCAGTGACAAACACTGAGCACGGAATATTTCATCATCATCACCGTCGTCATCGTCGTTGTCAGCGGCAGCGGTAGCAGTGGCACCGGCGGCAACAACAGTAGTGACAGCAGCGGCAGCAGCAGCAAAGCAACAGTGGCGGCAGTGGCGGCAGCAGCAGCAGCAGCAGCAGCACAGCAACAGTGGCAGCAGCGGCAGCAGCTGCACAGCAACAGTGACAGCAGCGGCAGCGGCGGCAGACAGCAGTGGCAGCAGCGGCAGCCAGGCAATCGAAAATTACCTTGGCTCTCTGCACATTATTCTTATTATTATTCGACTTCACTCTTAAACACTGTTTGCATGTGTAGTGAGGTCACGAATAGAGGCGATACAGCGAGCAGCTTTCGGCGCTGTTGCTGATTTGGCAGAACGTTGAGCAGCGGTGAGGGTGTCGAGAAATACGGGACGTAATGAGAAACGTTCAACGTCTTCATTCTTTCAGCGAACACGAGGTCAATCGCGTCAGCCGTACTTACGTGGGTAGTGATGACTGACTAAAGGGGTATAGGTGACGAGAGGCACACCGAAGACGCCATCCATAAAAATCGGTAACCAGTGATTTTTCGGTTTGCTACAGTTAATTGTTAAACGTTGTCCTGTGGCTATTGTGGCCAGGTTGTTTTAGGCTGTTCTACGCAGGCTGTAGACAAGGACGCGCATCTGCTGATGGCTCATTTTCGCTACAGGGGAGTAGCCAAGATTAGGATGAAATATGTGTGCTTACTTTTTCACTTCCATGACGCCACGCCCAGCCATGTTTGGAGGACTTTGATATGGTCATCCTCATTCATGGCACGTAAGGAGATAGGCCAATAACCGCAACATAGGAGGTAGCGCAAGAGAAATAGTTATTATTAGCGGGGAAACTAAAAGTATAAACGGAAGCGCCGTAAAAACAAGCACAGTAGGTGAGTGTCATTCCGTCGTATTGCTACGTAGATAACCAGCGCTTTCTCTAAAGTCAGGTACACAACACATATATCTGCGTTGAAAGAAAGGGACCATGCTTCCGTTTACTTATAGCGTGCGACATTACGTGTCTACTCATTTTTTGTCGGGATCTCGCAGTTCAAAATTTTTGCTTGCACGCAAAGAGCCGAGTCGATGCACGAATGACGTAACTGCTCTTCTACAACAACTTAAATTGAAAGCCACTCAGTCAGAACCATTAAATCAATTTTTCGATCATGCCAACAAATAATTAGCGACCCAATTAAACCAACCTATGTGCCTCATAAACACGATGTCTCGTAATTTGACATGGCTTACGGAAACCCCTGGCCTAATATATAAGAAAATGCCCTTATGTTATTATTGTATCTGAAGGGGTTATGAAGAATGTTCTTTTTATAGGATAGTCTGTACAACTTTTTGATATAAACGGGCAGGCTTCTCCAGAGCAGTGACTTTTTCTTTGTTTTACTTTCGGAACGGAGCAAGCCCATTTTGCTCACGTCGAATAAATATTAGAGGCGTTTGGGCTACACGGCGTTTTCAGAGAGTCATAAAAGTTAACCTTGTTGGCCAAAAAAGATAATTGTTAGTTGGGCATGCTGACAGCTGCACGCAGAGCGAAGTTGTGGAGAAAATAGATAAGCATAAAAGCGCTTGCTTGAGCAGATGACTTGGTGCTCGTTAGGGGAAAGCATAGCTTTCGGTGCTGAAAAGAGCCTGTTAACTATCGCATGTTCCCCAAAGCACTGACGTACAGTAACAGTAATACCACATATCCTAAAGACACATACGATATTTTTTTATATATTGGATCGCAGATAATCATAAGGGATTAGTGATTATAGTTGATATTAATTATTCGATTAAAATGGTACCGGGAAAGTTATATAGGCAGTTGCCAAGTACGTTCTTTTTGACATAATACACATAAAAATTCCGCTCGCGTTGCTTAGTCTCGTTTCAAAAGTGAGTGAAGTTGGTTGACCAGATGTGTTTAGGGTAGGACTACCCTGAACCAGGACAGACAGACAAAGTGCTTTATTCACAAAGTCCTGAGAAGTTTTGCCCTAGGGCAGAGCATCGGGCCGCTCCCACGTGGGAACTGGCAGGCCGAGCCTGACCACAGCATCGTGGGCTCTCTGGACAGCTGAAGTTTGACGGGAGAGTTCTGAGCTCTAGGTGGCAGAGCTCCATTCTTCTTCCGTGATGCGATTGGGTCCCTGTAACAATGGGCATCGCCAGAGCACGTGTGCGAGATTGCTAACAGCCCCACAGTCGGGACAAGTAGAGCTAAAAGCCTCGGGAGTGATCGTATGAAAAAGGGCCAGGTTTGGATAGCACTTAGTCTGAAGTATGCGTAAAGTGGACGCCAGTGGTCTAGCTAGTTTGCTAGGAGGGGGAGGATAAGTCCTCCTACCCAGGTGCTGGTGCGTATTGATTTCGCTGAAAGTAGTGAGAGTGTCCCGAAACTCGAGAGCCCCGGAGTCTGAGCTCGACCCTTCTCCAGCGCGGCGGGTTAGTGCGCGGGCTTGAGAGTAAGCGATGTCATTGAGATTGGGAAATGAGTCAAGCTGGGGGTGGAGGTGCACCGGAAACCACGTGATGGTGTGCGGAGAGATTATCTTGTTCTTGAGAATCTTGTGAGCCTCCTCAGCGATGGATCCTAAAGCGAAAGCCCTGACCGCCGATCTCGAATCAGTGATTTGGGATCTGCTGTTATCTAGGAGAGCTCCACTCTGGTTGGTGTTGAGCACTTCAGGGAAGCCGCATTCACTGTCTCTCCGTTGTGATCAATGAGGGCAATGGCGAAGTTAGACGACTGTCCATATTGGGCCGCGTCGACAAAACATGCCGAGAAGGGATACGCTTGAGGAGGGCGAGGGCTCTTGCCCTGCGTCTGCCTACGTTGTGTTGAGGATGAACATTACAGGGAAACGGTGCGACTCGTATGTTGTTCCTTTGATCTTCTGAGATTTCATATTTCCGCTCTTCCATGAGGATAGGGTTGATCCCAAGAACCGCCAGGATCTTCTTTCTAGTTATGGTACAGGATAGACGGGCCAGTTGGGCTGACTCCTGGGCCTCGATTATCTCGTCCAATGTGTTGTGCACTCCTAGTTGCATAAGGAGGTCCATGCTCGCCCGTAACGGAATGCCTAGTACTTTTTTTATACTTTTTCTGATGAGCGTGTTTAATCGTTTCTTCTCGGAGTTATACCAATTGTGCATGGCTGCCACATAAACTATATGACTCATGAGGAAGGCGTGGAACAACCTGAAGAGATTTCCTTTAGGCCTCCACGCCTATTCGATATTCTGTTGATGAGTCTGATCGTCTCAGTCTTGGCTGTGAGCTTGTTGATCGTCGTATTTTTACTGCCATTGGATTCGATGAACATGCCAAGGACCCGAATGGTGTCTATTCTGGGGATGGTAGAGCCGCTTTTAGTGGGGAGTTTGATGTTTATTTCAGACAACGGTTTCGAGCCTCTAGGTTTGGCACCTCTCCTGACCGGCCTGTAGAGGAGGAGCTCAGACTTGCTCGGGGAGCATCTAAGCCCCGTATTTTCCAGGTACACCTTTGTTTAATCTACAGCCTCCTGTAAGCCTAATTGACCAGCTCCTTCGCTTCCTCCGGTGCACCAGATTGTGATGTCATCAGCGTGGAGCGTATGATTGATCCCTTCTGTGTTGTAGAGCCTTTGCGATAGTTTCTTAATGGCGATGTTAAAAAGCAGTGGTGAGACTACCGCTCCTTGTGGCGTGCCTCTGGGGCCCAAACTGAAATTGTCGGACTTGGGGTCACCGATTTTGAGCGTGGCCTTGCGATCCCTGAGGAACGAGCTTATGTATCTGTGTAAGGCGTCTCCCAAATTGAGCTCCGAGATGGAGTTTAGAATGTGAGCATGGGATACATTGTCATAGGCTTTCTCCAGGCATAAGCCTAAGATACCTCTTATATCTCTTGTGGTGTTGTCAATGATCTGACACTTGATGAGCTTCATCACGTCTTGCGTTGACAGGGCCCGACGAAAGCCAATCATGTTGTACAGAAACAGTGCTTGCTTCTTGGTGTACTTGGAAGTTCGATTGTGTATGACATGTTCCTCCACTTTCGCCACGTAGGAAGTGAGGAAAATGGATCTGAGGTTTGAGAGACTCGGGGGCCTTCCAGGCTTTGGAATGAGGATGACCGAGGCCAGTTTCCAGGACTCCAGGACAACCCCTCGTTCCCATATTCAATTGATCTCCTCCGTCAACCATTCTATAGAACAGTCGTCCAGGTTTCTGAGGGTCCGTTTGGGGATGCCATTAGGACCAGGGGCCGACCTGCCATTTAGATTCTCGAGAGCTTCCCTTACTTCGCATGCCTTGAAGGGGTGATCTAGCTCGGGGCAAGATGAGCCTTTGTAGGGCGGGTAGTTTTCATCACTCAAGTTGCCCAGTGGCAGATACTTGCGAGCGAGTCTTTCGAGTACGGTCGTTACTGTCTCTGATCGTCATGTCTCGTATAGAACCTTCGCTATCACTTGTCTTTGATTTGACTTGGCATTGGTATCATCGAGCAGATGCTTGAGTAGGCTCCATTTAGCTCCAACTCACACCTGGCCATCCACGGAATTGCAGACCTCATCCCAGTGTTGTCTGCTCAAGGTATGGCAGTGATCTATAGTTTTGTTGAGCTCCGCGATCTTTTTTCGGAGCCTTCGGTTGAGTCTCTGCCCTTTCAATCTGTTAAACAGTGACGTTTTAGTTTCTAGAAGATGAGCGAGGCGGTTATCCATCCCGTCTACCTCCAATTCAGTCTGGACTTCGTCGCCGCACTGATATCCTCCTTTAACTGTTAAGCCCACTGCTCTAGGCTAAGTGCTGAGTCATGGGTTTGTGCTCGCTCTTCCCTAATCTTGCGAAAGTAATCCCAATCTATAATATTGAACTCTTTGAGGTCCCCACTCCTCACGTTGACGGAGGTTGCCAGGATAGTGGGATCACTGCCAAGGTCCACTTGGAGGTTGGACCAAGAGGCCGACTCTACATTCCGTATGAAAAAGAGGTCAGGTGTGGTATCCCTAGAGCAGGAGTTGCCGTTCCTGGTCGGAAAAGCCGGATCTGTTATAAGCGTGAGGTTATTATTGACTGTAGTTTGCCATAGGTCGATGCTCGTGCGTTTAGCTTGTTGGTACCCCCATGCTTGATGCGGAGCGTTGAAGTTTCCTGCCACCAGAAGTGGGAATGTCTTGGCCTTGCTAGTAGCCCTGTTGATGATTGCCGCGAATATTTGCCTGAGGTGTTTGGGTGCACTGTATATGTTAAGTATAAATATACTTGTCTTGAACTGTCCGTTGGGGATGATTTCAACGAGCGAGTGCTCAACTTTATTGGATTCAGGATTGAGATCGTCGGCTATGAACGTACATTTGTTGGTGGCTGACGCCCCTCTTCCAATCACCATATTGGGTATGCGATTTATAGCCCGGTAGGGTGACCGTATCCGTGAGCGTTTCTTGTAATAGGATCACATGTGGATTTTCCGGGTGGGTGCGAATGAACTGTTGGAGGACATTCCTTTTACAATGGAATCTCCTACAGTTCGACTGCCAGACATTAATTACAATGTGGTGCGTCGCCATGGTGGGGCGTAGTAGTCAGCTTGTATTATAAAGTGCTGCGGAGTGCAGCGGCTGCCGATCTTTCAGTGTCGGTATTATACAGTTTGTCCAATGACGTATTGGATGGTCATGATTATATTGAGCTTAGTGTTACACTAACAAAAGTGAAGGACAGGACGTGGACATACGTAGCGCAAACTACCAACTGTTTAATACGGTTAAAGAACGCGCTTATATAAAAGGAGATATGGCGCGGGGGAAGATATAAAAAGATATGACAAGGTAACGGCATGTGATAATACTTTGGGCCAGGCATACATTGTTCACTTGCACCCGCTCGCCCTGGCAAACTCGACCTCGGCTTCGATAAGCGCGGTGAACAGAGTACTTACGCACATCTCTTTTTCTTTTACTATTGCAAATCCCTCCCATATTTCTGGCTGCGTTTTTATTTTATATGTGCCAATGACTGTGGTGCTTTCTAGTAGCGGAGAGCACTTGCCTTGTTTGCAGTGTGCAGCCAAGTTGCTAGGTGCTGTCAGAAGCTGGCACGGAGCGAGAGGAAGAGGTCAGGAAAGTTGGCAGAAGGATGGAGGAAGAGGTCAGGAAAGTTGGCACCTAAGTACAGGGTAATTGAAAGTGTAAATAGAAATGTAGAAACCATCAAGACAGAAAGAAAAAAAAGAACAGAGAGTAAATTGGATACGAAAAATGGAAATAAAAATATAAAAATTTACAACAATGGGAAGAAATTAGAAGGGGAAATCTGTACGATAACACAAAGACAGTGCCTTGCTCTTTGAGGTCTGAGCTGGTTGCTTAAGGACAAAAAAAAAAATGACGGAGCGAATATTCTCAACAAGTTCAGGATGTGTCTGCTGCAGCAGAAATCGGGGACCACTCAGCGCATCCTAACTGAATACGAGCGTAGTCACCCGTAGGCAACGTGAACTTTCCAGAAACGCTTGGATTTTAAGTGGATGGAAGCATCAACTGATCAGCAGTCTTGATCAGCAAGATACATTGAGGACATTTGTGGAACAAAAAGCGTGGAGGGAATATAGTGCCAGTTCGATTACAGGCACAAGTAGCGGTACAAGGTATATGTAGAAGTCTTGAGGAAGAGAAAAAAAATATTGAGGAGCCATTGCACTCTGTGGAATTGGATGACCATCGAAGCTGCCGCACATCTCACAGGGCTTGACAAGGGTACATGCATTTATTTTAATCATTTGGTAATGGTGGCGACGATAGCTTTGTGATTACTGTGATATACACTGATTGGTTCGGTTACAACCATTGACAGAATCTTGGCCAAGGTCAAATCTATACGCGACCATTGTCGAGGAGTTGAGTGACTTGGGTTGGTGCGGCACTTAACCAAACTTTTCTAGCACAAACTGAATAAACCGCTTTTTGTGTTGTTTCGAAATGTCCACATTGACTTATCCAACGATGACCGCAGGGGTATTGTCATCACGGGTAACCATGCGAAGTGCGTGACCATGAAATTCTCGATATCACACTTGGGTTTCTTTGCCTGGAGATATATACGCAGTGACTATCACAATTCCATCTTTGGTTTGTACGGCACAGACATCTCCGCCGTCGGCGGCATTATCCTCTGGCGAGTTAAGGGTGTATGGTTGTACGTACATTTTGTCCTCTGTGTATGTGGCAACGCCTCCTTCTCGTGAGTCTATGCGCTGTTGACAAACGATACCAATGTACCCATCGACTTGAAACAACGCATCTTGATTTGTTTATTTCATTGACTATTATTATTATTATTAGTGACGGAGTGCTTGAAGCCTGCTTCACTTCCGCTGCGGGTCGACTTGGTATTGCACTGTCTCCGGGATCGGCCCACACTCACCTAGGTGTACTTTCCTTGACGAACAAAAATGACAGTTACATGGAACCCTAACCATATACAGCTTCGCTATAAAAAGGATTAGGAAGAAGGAAAAGGTTGGGGAGCCGAATAAAAATTGGAGGGCGCTTAAGCCTTGCCTTCAAGAGTGGAATGCGATAGCGTTGTCGCACCCCGTTCGCACCACACATTATTAAACTCAAGGGTATTGGGGCATCCTCGCACCGGTCCCCGCACGGCCCCAATGAGCTCAAATGAGACGAGGGGGAGAAGCGGGCGAGTGGCGCGCTACCTGTCGGGGCAGCACCGTACATTGCGAGGAGGGAGTCTTCTGTGTTTGCCGCAAGATGGCTCTGCGCGTGCGCCAAGCGCATAAGAAATGTAGCGGAAACGTACTTCGCTTCTCGTTTAACTGTGACTTCTATAATTTACATGCTCATAATTACCGATATACACCGCAGTATAACTTTCTACGGCATGTTTCTAAGGTAACACCGCATTCACTAGAGGCACTTTTGTCGCGCTTTGAACCATCGAACTCATGGCTGAGTGGTAGCGTCTCCGTCTCACACTCCCGAGACTCTGGTTCGATTCCCACCCAGCCCATCTTGCAAGTTGTTTTTATTTATGGATTGCCTTCCGAAATTTTTCGCTCACGGCCAACGCCGCCGACGACACCGGCTTTCCTGCGACACGAGCTCCTTAACGCTGTCGCGTTAAAAATGCTAGAATGAAAGGCAGTATGGTATACCTGAAAAACTGAAGCAGGCCAGGTGACTCTTTGCCAACGCCCCGTTTCAAAGCGGGTGCTAATAAATCATGATGATCACCATCACTTCTGTCACCGCTTTATTTCAGTTCGAGGAAACTAACCCTTTTCATTTCATTTCATTTCATTTATTATCACCTTGA